>NW_026775866.1:0-221000 GCF_030987335.1 Cornus florida | reverse complement strand
ATGAGAGTTTTGAATGAAACTTATTCAAGTTCCTTTTAACGTCCCGAAGAGTGTTTTGATGAGTAAAAATAGAACATATGAATGAAAATACCTCAATAAGGGTACCTATTGTGTTACCAGACCTTTTTAATGCATAAACGTTGAATCTTTGAAAGAAAATAAAAGTATTGATTTAAACTTATTCGAGTTACTTATGAAGGGGCGAAGAGTGTTTTAATGAGTAAAGATCGAATCTTTGATTGAAAATATCTCAATAAAAGTACCTTTTACGTCATTAAACCTTTTTAATGCATATAGATTGAATCTTTGAAACAAAACAAGAGTTTGAATTTAAAATTATTCGTGTTACCTAGTAGTCGCGAAGAGTGTTTTAATGAGTTTATGTTGAATCATTAAATGAAAGTACCTCAATAAAGGTACCTTTTATGTCACTAGACCTTTCAATGTATAAAGATTGAATCTTTGAAAGAAAATGAGGTTTTTGAGTTAAACTTATTCGAGTTCCCTCTGACGTCCCGTAGAGTGTTATACAGAGTAAAGATTGAATCTTTGAACGAAAATACCTCAATAAAGGTATCTAGTTTGTCACTAGACCTTTTTAATGTAAAAAGATTGAATCTCTGAAAAAAAATGATAGTTTAGAGATTAATTTATTCGAGTTACCTATGAAGTCGCGAATCGTTTTGTAATGACTAAATATTAAACCTTTGAATGAAAATATCTCAACAAAGGAACTTATTATGTGACTAGACCTTTTTAATGTATAAAGATTGAATCTTTTGAAGAAAATGAGAGTTTTGAGTGAAACTTATTCGAGTTCCCTTTGACGTCCCGAAGAGTGTCTTACAGAGTGTAGATTGAATCTTTGAATGAAAATACCACAGTAAAGGTACCTTGTATGTCACTAGACCTTTTTAATGTAAAAAGGTAGAATCTTTGAAAGAAAATGAGAGTTTTGAGATTAACTTATTCGAGTTATCTATGAAGTCGCGAAGCATGTTTTAATGACTAAAGATTAAGTCTTTGAATGGAAATATCTCAATAATGGAACCTATTATATTACTAAACCTTTTAAATGTATACAGATTGAATCTTCGAAAGAAAATGAGAGTTTTGAATGAAACTTATTCGAGTTCCTTTTGACGTCCCGAAGAGTGTTTTAATAAGTAAAAATAGAATCTTTGAATGAAAATACCTCAATAAAGATACATTACCGGACCTTTTTAATGCATAAACGTTGAATCTTTGAAAGAAAATAAGAGTATTGATCTAAACTTTTTCGAGTTACTTATGAAGTGGCGAAGAGTGTTTTGATGAGTAAAGATCGAATCTTTGATTGAAAATATCTCAATAAAAGTACATTTTATGTCATTAAACCTTTTTAATGCATATAGATTGAATCTTTGAAACCAAACAAGAGTTTGAATTTAAAATTATTCGTGTTACCTAGTAGTCTCGAAGAGTGTTTTAATGTGTAGATGTTGAATCTTTAAATGAAAGTACCTCAATAAAGGTACCTTTTATGTCACTAGACCTTTTCAATGTATAAAGGTTGAATCTTTGAAAGAAAATGAGGTTTTTGAGTAAAACTTATTCGAGTTCCCTTCGACGTCCGGTAGAGTGTTTTACAGAGTAAAGATTGAATCTTTGAACGAAAATACCTCAATAAAGGTACCCAGTTTGTCACTGGACCTTTTTAATGTAAAAAGATTGAATCTCTGAAAAAAAATGATAGTTTAGAGATTAACTTATTCGAGTTACCTATGAAGTCGCGAATCGTGTTGTAAGGACTAAATATTAAACCTTTGAATGAAAATATCTCAACAAAGGAACTTATTATGTGACTAGACCTTTTTAATGTATAAGGATTGAATCTTTTGAAGAAAATGAGAGTTTTGAGTGAAACTTATTCGAGTTCCCTTTGACGTCCCGAAGAGTGTCTTACAGAGTATAGATTGAATCTTTGAATGAAAATACCTCAGAAAAGGTACCTAGTATGTCACTAGACCTTTTTAATGTAAAAAGGTTGAATCTTTGAAAGAAAATGAGAGTTTTGAGATTAACTTATTCGAGTTATCTATGAAGTCGCGAAGCGTGTTTTAATGACTAAAGATTAAATCTTTGAATGAAAATACCTCAACAAAGGAACCTATTATATGACTAAACCTTTTTAATGTATACAGATTGAATCTTTGAAAGAAAATGAGAGTTTTGAATGAAACTTATTTGAGTTCCTTTTGACGTCCCGAAGAGTGTCTTAATGAGTAAAAATAGAATCTTTGAAAGAAAAGACCTCAATAAAGGTACATTACCAGACCTTTTTAATGCATAAACGTTGAATCTTTGAAAGAAAATATGAGTATTGATTTGAACTTATTCGAGTTACTTATGAAGTGGCGAAGAGTGTTTTAAGGAGTAAAGATCGAATCTTTGATTGAAAAAATCTTAATAAAAGTACATTTTATGTCATGAAACCTTTTTAATGCATATAGATTGAATCTTTGAAACAAAACAAGAGTTTGAATTTAAAATTATTCGTGTTACCTTGTAGTCGCGAAGAGTGTTTTAATGAGTATATGTTGAATCTTTAAATGAAAGTACGTCAATAAAGGTACCTTTTATGCCACTAGACCTTTTCAATGTATAAAGATTGAATCTTTGAAAGAAAATGAGGTTTTTGAGTTAAACTTATTCGAGTTCCAATTGACGTCCCGTAGAGTGTTTTACAGAGTAAAGATTGAATCTTTGAACGAAAATACCATAATAAAGGTACCTAGTATGTCACTAGACCTTTTTAATGTAAAAAGATTGAATCTCTGAAATGAAATGTTAGTTTAGAGATTAACTTATTCGAGTTACCTATGAAGTCGCGAATCGTGTTGTAATGACTAAATATTAAATCGTTGAATGAAAATATCTCAACAAATGAACCTATTATGTGACTAGACCTTTTTAATGTATAAAGATTGAATCTTTTAAAGAAAATGAGAGTTTTGAGTGAAACTTATTCGAGTTCCCTTTGACGTTCCGAAGAGTGTTTTACAGAGTATAGATTGAATCTTTGTATGAAAATACCTCAGTAGAGGTACCTTGTTTGTCACTAGACCTTTTTAAGGTAAAAAGAACGAATCTTTGAAAGAAAATGGGAGTTTTGAGATTAACTTATTCGAGTTATCTATGAAGTCGCGAAGCGTGTTTTAATGACTAAAGATTAAATCTTTGAATGAAAATACCTCAATAAAGGAACCTATTATATGACTAAACCTTATTAATGTATACAGATTGAATCTTTGAAAGAAAATGAGAGTTTTGAATGAAACTTATTCGAGTTCCTTTTAACGTCCCGAAGAGTGTTTTGATGAGTAAAAATAGAACATATGAATGAAAATACCTCAATAAGGGTACCTATTGTGTTACCAGACCTTTTTAATGCATAAACGTTGAATCTTTGAAAGAAAATAAAAGTATTGATTTAAACTTATTCGAGTTACTTATGAAGTGGCGAAGAGTGTTTTAATGAGTAAAGATCGAATCTTTGATTGAAAATATCTCAATAAAAGTACCTTTTACGTTATTAAACCTTTTTAATGCATATAGATTGAATCTTTGAAACAAAACAAGAGTTTGAATTTAAAATTATTCGTGTTACCTAGTAGTCGCGAAGAGTGTTTTAATGAGTTTATGTTGAATCATTAAATGAAAGTACCTCAATAAAGGTACCTTTTATGTCACTAGACCTTTCAATGTATAAAGATTGAATCTTTGAAAGAAAATGAGGTTTTTGAGTTAAACTTATTCGAGTTCCCTCTGACGTCCCGTAGAGTGTTATACAGAGTAAAGATTGAATCTTTGAACGAAAATACCTCAATAAAGGTATCTAGTTTGTCACTAGACCTTTTTAATGTAAAAAGATTGAATCTCTGAAAAAAAATGATAGTTTAGAGATTAACTTATTCGAGTTACCTATGAAGTCGCGAATCGTTTTGTAATGACTAAATATTAAACCTTTGAATGAAAATATCTCAACAAAGGAACTTATTATGTGACTAGACCTTTTTAATGTATAAAGATTGAATCTTTTGAAGAAAATGAGAGTTTTGAGTGAAACTTATTCGAGTTCCCTTTGACGTCCCGAAGAGTGTCTTACAGAGTGTAGATTGAATCTTTGAATGAAAATACCACAGTAAAGGTACCTTGTATGTCACTAGACCTTTTTAATGTAAAAAGGTAGAATCTTTGAAAGAAAATGAGAGTTTTGAGATTAACTTATTCGAGTTATCTATGAAGTCGCGAAGCATGTTTTAATGACTAAAGATTAAGTCTTTGAATGGAAATATCTCAATAATGGAACCTATTATATTACTAAACCTTTTAAATGTATACAGATTGAATCTTCGAAAGAAAATGAGAGTTTTGAATGAAACTTATTCGAGTTCCTTTTGACGTCCCGAAGAGTGTTTTAATAAGTAAAAATAGAATCTTTGAATGAAAATACCTCAATAAAGATACATTACCGGACCTTTTTAATGCATAAACGTTGAATCTTTGAAAGAAAATAAGAGTATTGATCTAAACTTTTTCGAGTTACTTATGAAGTGGCGAAGAGTGTTTTAATGAGTAAAGATCGAATCTTTGATTGAAAATATCTCAATAAAAGTACATTTTATGTCATTAAACCTTTTTAATGCATATAGATTGAATCTTTGAAACCAAACAAGAGTTTGAATTTAAAATTATTCGTGTTACCTAGTAGTCTCGAAGAGTGTTTTAATGTGTAGATGTTGAATCTTTAAATGAAAGTACCTCAATAAAGGTACCTTTTATGTCACTAGACCTTTTCAATGTATAAAGATTGAATCTTTGAAAGAAAATGAGGTTTTTGAGTAAAACTTATTCGAGTTCCCTTCGACGTCCGGTAGAGTGTTTTACAGAGTAAAGATTGAATCTTTGAACGAAAATACCTCAATAAAGGTACCTAGTTTGTCACTAGACCTTTTTAATGTAAAAAGATTGAATCTCTGAAAAAAAATGATAGTTTAGAGATTAACTTATTCGAGTTACCTGTGAAGTCGCGAATCGTGTTGTTAGGACTAAATATTAAACCTTTGAATGAAAATATCTCAACAAAGGAACTTATTATGTGACTAGACCTTTTTAATGTATAAGGATTGAATCTTTTGAAGAAAATGAGAGTTTTGAGTGAAACTTATTCGAGTTCCCTTTGACGTCCCGAAGAGTGTCTTACAGAGTATAGATTGAATCTTTGAATGAAAATACCTCAGTAAAGGTACCTAGTATGTCACTAGACCTTTTTAATGTAAAAAGGTTGAATCTTTGAAAGAAAATGAGAGTTTTGAGATTAACTTATTCGAGTTATCTATGAAGTCGCGAAGCGTGTTTTAATGACTAAAGATTAAATCTTTGAATGAAAATACCTCAACAAAGGAACCTATTATATGACTAAACCTTTTTAATGTATACAGATTGAATCTTTGAAAGAAAATGAGAGTTTTGAATGAAACTTATTTGAGTTCCTTTTGACGTCCCGAAGAGTGTCTTAATGAGTAAAAATAGAATCTTTGAAAGAAAAGACCTCAATAAAGGTACATTACCAGACCTTTTTAATGCATAAACGTTGAATCTTTGAAAGAAAATATGAGTATTGATTTGAACTTATTCGAGTTACTTATGAAGTGGCGAAGAGTGTTTTAAGGAGTAAAGATCGAATCTTTGATTGAAAAAATCTTAATAAAAGTACATTTTATGTCATGAAACCTTTTTAATGCATATAGATTGAATCTTTGAAACAAAACAAGAGTTTGAATTTAAAATTATTCGTGTTACCTTGTAGTCGCGAAGAGTGTTTTAATGAGTATATGTTGAATCTTTAAATGAAAGTACGTCAATAAAGGTACCTTTTATGCCACTAGACCTTTTCAATGTATAAAGATTGAATCTTTGAAAGAAAATGAGGTTTTTGAGTTAAACTTATTCGAGTTCCAATTGACGTCCCGTAGAGTGTTTTACAGAGTAAAGATTGAATCTTTGAACGAAAATACCATAATAAAGGTACCTAGTATGTCACTAGACCTTTTTAATGTAAAAAGATTGAATCTCTGAAATGAAATGTTAGTTTAGAGATTAACTTATTCGAGTTACCTATGAAGTCGCGAATCGTGTTGTAATGACTAAATATTAAATCGTTGAATGAAAATATATCAACAAATGAACCTATTATGTGACTAGACCTTTTTAATGTATAAAGATTGAATCTTTTAAAGAAAATGAGAGTTTTGAGTGAAACTTATTCGAGTTCCCTTTGACGTTCCGAAGAGTGTTTTACAGAGTATAGATTGAATCTTTGAATGAAAATACCTCAGTAGAGGTACCTTGTTTGTCACTAGACCTTTTTAAGGTAAAAAGAACGAATCTTTGAAAGAAAATGGGAGTTTTGAGATTAACTTATTCGAGTTATCTATGAAGTCGCGAAGCGTGTTTTAATGACTAAAGATTAAATCTTTGAATGAAAATACCTCAATAAAGGAACCTATTATATGACTAAACCTTATTAATGTATACAGATTGAATCTTTGAAAGAAAATGAGAGTTTTGAATGAAACTTATTCGAGTTCCTTTTAACGTCCCGAAGAGTGTTTTGATGAGTAAAAATAGAACATATGAATGAAAATACCTCAATAAGGGTACCTATTGTGTTACCAGACCTTTTTAATGCATAAACGTTGAATCTTTGAAAGAAAATAAAAGTATTGATTTAAACTTATTCGAGTTACTTATGAAGTGGCGAAGAGTGTTTTAATGAGTAAAGATCGAATCTTTGATTGAAAATATCTCAATAAAAGTACCTTTTACGTCATTAAACCTTTTTAATGCATATAAATTGAATCTTTGAAACAAAACAAGAGTTTGAATTTAAAATTATTCGTGTTACCTAGTAGTCGCGAAGAGTGTTTTAATGAGTTTATGTTGAATCATTAAATGAAAGTACCTCAATAAAGGTACCTTTTATGTCACTAGACCTTTTCAATGTATAAAGATTGAATCTTTGAAAGAAAATGAGGTTTTTGAGTTAAACTTATTCGAGTTCCCTCTGACGTCCCGTAGAGTGTTATACAGAGTAAAGATTGAATCTTTGAACGAAAATACCTCAATAAAGGTATCTAGTTTGTCACTAGACATTTTTAATGTAAAAAGATTGAATCTCTGAAAAAAAATGATAGTTTAGAGATTAACTTATTCGAGTTACCTATGAAGTCGCGAATCGTGTTGTAATGACTAAATATTAAACCTTTGAATGAAAATATCTCAAGAAAGGAACTTATTATGTGACTAGACCTTTTTAATGTATAAAGATTGAATCTTTTGAAGAAAATGAGAGTTTTGAGTGAAACTTATTCGAGTTCCCTTTGACGTCCCGAAGAGTGTCTTACAGAGTGTAGATTGAATCTTTGAATGAAAATACCACAGTAAAGGTACCTTGTATGTCACTAGACCTTTTTAATGTAAAAAGGTAGAATCTTTGAAAGAAAATGAGAGTTTTGAGATTAACTTATTCGAGTTATCTATGAAGTCGCGAAGCATGTTTTAATGACTAAAGATTAAGTCTTTGAATGGAAATATCTCAATAATGGAACCTATTATATTACTAAACCTTTTAAATGTATACAGATTGAATCTTCGAAAGAAAATGAGAGTTTTGAATGAAACTTATTCGAGTTCCTTTTGACGTCCCGAAGAGTGTTTTAATAAGTAAAAATAGAATCTTTGAATGAAAATACCTCAATAAAGATACATTACCGGACCTTTTTAATGCATAAACGTCGAATCTTTGAAAGAAAATAAGAGTATTGATCTAAACTTTTTCGAGTTACTTATGAAGTGGCGAAGAGTGTTTTAATGAGTAAAGATCGAATCTTTGATTGAAAATATCTCAATAAAAGTACATTTTATGTCATTAAACCTTTTTAATGCATATAGATTGAATCTTTGAAACCAAACAAGAGTTTGAATTTAAAATTATTCGTGTTACCTAGTAGTCTCGAAGAGTGTTTTAATGTGTAGATGTTGAATCTTTAAATGAAAGTACCTCAATAAAGGTACCTTTTATGTCACTAGACCTTTTCAATGTATAAAGATTGAATCTTTGAAAGAAAATGAGGTTTTTGAGTAAAACTTATTCGAGTTCCCTTCGACGTCCGGTAGAGTGTTTTACAGAGTAAAGATTGAATCTTTGAACGAAAATACCTCAATAAAGGTACCTAGTTTGTCACTAGACCTTTTTAATGTAAAAAGATTGAATCTCTGAAAAAAAATGATAGTTTAGAGATTAACTTATTCGAGTTACCTATGAAGTCGCGAATCGTGTTGTAAGGACTAAATATTAAACCTTTGAATGAAAATATCTCAACAAAGGAACTTATTATGTGACTAGACCTTTTTAATGTATAAGGATTGAATCTTTTGAAGAAAATGAGAGTTTTGAGTG
The DNA here is from genome assembly GCF_030987335.1 of Cornus florida. Taxonomy (NCBI): domain Eukaryota; kingdom Viridiplantae; phylum Streptophyta; class Magnoliopsida; order Cornales; family Cornaceae; genus Cornus; species Cornus florida. The sequence goes on along the minus strand of NW_026775866.1, from coordinate 212,497 downwards.
GAACTTATTCGAGTTCCCTTTGACGTCCCGAAGAGTGTCTTACAGAGTATAGATTGAATCTTTGAATGAAAATACCTCAGTAAAGGTACCTAGTATGTCACTAGACCTTTTTAATGTAAAAAGGTTGAATCTTTGAAAGAAAATGAGAGTTTTGAGATTAACTTATTCGAGTTATCTATGAAGTCGCGAAGCGTGTTTTAATGACTAAAGATTAAATCTTTGAATGAAAATACCTCAACAAAGGAACCTATTATATGACTAAACCTTTTTAATGTATACAGATTGAATCTTTGAAAGAAAATGAGAGTTTTGAATGAAACTTATTTGAGTTCCTTTTGACGTCCCGAAGAGTGTCTTAATGAGTAAAAATAGAATCTTTGAAAGAAAAGACCTCAATAAAGGTACATTACCAGACCTTTTTAATGCATAAACGTTGAATCTTTGAAAGAAAATATGAGTATTGATTTGAACTTATTCGAGTTACTTATGAAGTGGCGAAGAGTGTTTTAAGGAGTAAAGATCGAATCCTTGATTGAAAAAATCTTAATAAAAGTACATTTTATGTCATGAAACCTTTTTAATGCATATAGATTGAATCTTTGAAACAAAACAAGAGTTTGAATTTAAAATTATTCGTGTTACCTTGTAGTCGCGAAGAGTGTTTTAATGAGTATATGTTGAATCTTTAAATGAAAGTACGTCAATAAAGGTACCTTTTATGCCACTAGACCTTTTCAATGTATAAAGATTGAATCTTTGAAAGAAAATGAGGTTTTTGAGTTAAACTTATTCGAGTTCCAATTGACGTCCCGTAGAGTGTTTTACAGAGTAAAGATTGAATCTTTGAACGAAAATACCATAATAAAGGTACCTAGTATGTCACTAGACCTTTTTAATGTAAAAAGATTGAATCTCTGAAATGAAATGTTAGTTTAGAGATTAACTTATTCGAGTTACCTATGAAGTCGCGAATCGTGTTGTAATGACTAAATATTAAATCATTGAATGAAAATATCTCAACAAATGAACCTATTATGTGACTAGACCTTTTTAATGTATAAAGATTGAATCTTTTAAAGAAAATGAGAGTTTTGAGTGAAACTTATTCGAGTTCCCTTTGACGTTCCGAAGAGTGTTTTACAGAGTATAGATTGAATCTTTGAATGAAAATACCTCAGTAGAGGTACCTTGTTTGTCACTAGACCTTTTTAAGGTAAAAAGAACGAATCTTTGAAAGAAAATGGGAGTTTTGAGATTAACTTATTCGAGTTATCTATATAGTCGCGAAGCGTGTTTTAATGACTAAAGATTAAATCTTTGAATGAAAATACCTCAATAAAGGAACCTATTATATGACTAAACCTTATTAATGTATACAGATTGAATCTTTGAAAGAAAATGAGAGTTTTGAATGAAACTTATTCGAGTTCCTTTTAACGTCCCGAAGAGTGTTTTGATGAGTAAAAATAGAACATATGAATGAAAATACCTCAATAAGGGTACCTATTGTGTTACCAGACCTTTTTAATGCATAAACGTTGAATCTTTGAAAGAAAATAAAAGTATTGATTTAAACTTATTCGAGTTACTTATGAAGTGGCGAAGAGTGTTTTAATGAGTAAAGATCGAATCTTTGATTGAAAATATCTCAATAAAAGTACCTTTTACGTCATTAAACCTTTTTAATGCATTTAGATTGAATCTTTGAAACAAAACAAGAGTTTGAATTTAAAATTATTCGTGTTACCTAGTAGTCGCGAAGAGTGTTTTAATGAGTTTATGTTGAATCATTAAATGAAAGTACCTCAATAAAGGTACCTTTTATGTCACTAGACCTTTTCAATGTATAAAGATTGAATCTTTGAAAGAAAATGAGGTTTTTGAGTTAAACTTATTCGAGTTCCCTCTGACGTCCCGTAGAGTGTTATACAGAGTAAAGATTGAATCTTTGAACGAAAATACCTCAATAAAGGTATCTAGTTTGTCACTAGACATTTTTAATGTAAAAAGATTGAATCTCTGAAAAAAAATGATAGTTTAGAGATTAACTTATTCGAGTTACCTATGAAGTCGCGAATCGTGTTGTAATGACTAAATATTAAACCTTTGAATGAAAATATCTCAAGAAAGGAACTTATTATGTGACTAGACCTTTTTAATGTATAAAGATTGAATCTTTTGAAGAAAATGAGAGTTTTGAGTGAAACTTATTCGAGTTCCCTTTGACGTCCCGAAGAGTGTCTTACAGAGTGTAGATTGAATCTTTGAATGAAAATACCACAGTAAAGGTACCTTGTATGTCACTAGACCTTTTTAATGTAAAAAGGTAGAATCTTTGAAAGAAAATGAGAGTTTTGAGATTAACTTATTCGAGTTATCTATGAAGTCGCGAAGCATGTTTTAATGACTAAAGATTAAGTCTTTGAATGGAAATATCTCAATAATGGAACCTATTATATTACTAAACCTTTTAAATGTATACAGATTGAATCTTCGAAAGAAAATGAGAGTTTTGAATGAAACTTATTCGAGTTCCTTTTGACGTCCCGAAGAGTGTTTTAATAAGTAAAAATAGAATCTTTGAATGAAAATACCTCAATAAAGATACATTACCGGACCTTTTTAATGCATAAACGTCGAATCTTTGAAAGAAAATAAGAGTATTGATCTAAACTTTTTCGAGTTACTTATGAAGTGGCGAAGAGTGTTTTAATGAGTAAAGATCGAATCTTTGATTGAAAATATCTCAATAAAAGTACATTTTATGTCATTAAACCTTTTTAATGCATATAGATTGAATCTTTGAAACCAAACAAGAGTTTGAATTTAAAATTATTCGTGTTACCTAGTAGTCTCGAAGAGTGTTTTAATGTGTAGATGTTGAATCTTTAAATGAAAGTACCTCAATAAAGGTACCTTTTATGTCACTAGACCTTTTCAATGTATAAAGATTGAATCTTTGAAAGAAAATGAGGTTTTTGAGTAAAACTTATTCGAGTTCCCTTCGACGTCCGGTAGAGTGTTTTACAGAGTAAAGATTGAATCTTTGAACGAAAATACCTCAATAAAGGTACCTAGTTTGTCACTAGACCTTTTTAATGTAAAAAGATTGAATCTCTGAAAAAAAATGATAGTTTAGAGATTAACTTATTCGAGTTACCTATGAAGTCGCGAATCGTGTTGTAAGGACTAAATATTAAACCTTTGAATGAAAATATCTCAACAAAGGAACTTATTATGTGACTAGACCTTTTTAATGTATAAGGATTGAATCTTTTGAAGAAAATGAGAGTTTTGAGTGGAACTTATTCGAGTTCCCTTTGACGTCCCGAAGAGTGTCTTACAGAGTATAGATTGAATCTTTGAATGAAAATACCTCAGTAAAGGTACCTAGTATGTCACTAGACCTTTTTAATGTAAAAAGGTTGAATCTTTGAAAGAAAATGAGAGTTTTGAGATTAACTTATTCGAGTTATCTATGAAGTCGCGAAGCGTGTTTTAATGACTAAAGATTAAATCTTTGAATGAAAATACCTCAACAAAGGAACCTATTATATGACTAAACCTTTTTAATGTATACAGATTGAATCTTTGAAAGAAAATGAGAGTTTTGAATGAAACTTATTTGAGTTCCTTTTGACGTCCCGAAGAGTGTCTTAATGAGTAAAAATAGAATCTTTGAAAGAAAAGACCTCAATAAAGGTACATTACCAGACCTTTTTAATGCATAAACGTTGAATCTTTGAAAGAAAATATGAGTATTGATTTGAACTTATTCGAGTTACTTATGAAGTGGCGAAGAGTGTTTTAAGGAGTAAAGATCGAATCCTTGATTGAAAAAATCTTAATAAAAGTACATTTTATGTCATGAAACCTTTTTAATGCATATAGATTGAATCTTTGAAACAAAACAAGAGTTTGAATTTAAAATTATTCGTGTTACCTTGTAGTCGCGAAGAGTGTTTTAATGAGTATATGTTGAATCTTTAAATGAAAGTACGTCAATAAAGGTACCTTTTATGCCACTAGACCTTTTCAATGTATAAAGATTGAATCTTTGAAAGAAAATGAGGTTTTTGAGTTAAACTTATTCGAGTTCCAATTGACGTCCCGTAGAGTGTTTTACAGAGTAAAGATTGAATCTTTGAACGAAAATACCATAATAAAGGTACCTAGTATGTCACTAGACCTTTTTAATGTAAAAAGATTGAATCTCTGAAATGAAATGTTAGTTTAGAGATTAACTTATTCGAGTTACCTATGAAGTCGCGAATCGTGTTGTAATGACTAAATATTAAATCATTGAATGAAAATATCTCAACAAATGAACCTATTATGTGACTAGACCTTTTTAATGTATAAAGATTGAATCTTTTAAAGAAAATGAGAGTTTTGAGTGAAACTTATTCGAGTTCCCTTTGACGTTCCGAAGAGTGTTTTACAGAGTATAAATTGAATCTTTGAATGAAAATACCTCAGTAGAGGTACCTTGTTTGTCACTAGACCTTTTTAAGGTAAAAAGAACGAATCTTTGAAAGAAAATGGGAGTTTTGAGATTAACTTATTCGAGTTATCTATATAGTCGCGAAGCGTGTTTTAATGACTAAAGATTAAATCTTTGAATGAAAATACCTCAATAAAGGAACCTATTATATGACTAAACCTTATTAATGTATACAGATTGAATCTTTGAAAGAAAATGAGAGTTTTGAATGAAACTTATTCGAGTTCCTTTTAACGTCCCGAAGAGTGTTTTGATGAGTAAAAATAGAACATATGAATGAAAATACCTCAATAAGGGTACCTATTGTGTTACCAGACCTTTTTAATGCATAAACGTTGAATCTTTGAAAGAAAATAAAAGTATTGATTTAAACTTATTCGAGTTACTTATGAAGTGGCGAAGAGTGTTTTAATGAGTAAAGATCGAATCTTTGATTGAAAATATCTCAATAAAAGTACCTTTTACGTCATTAAACCTTTTTAATGCATATAGATTGAATCTTTGAAACAAAACAAGAGTTTGAATTTAAAATTATTCGTGTTACCTAGTAGTCGCGAAGAGTGTTTTAATGAGTTTATGTTGAATCATTAAATGAAAGTACCTCAATAAAGGTACCTTTTATGTCACTAGACCTTTTCAATGTATAAAAATTGAATCTTTGAAAGAAAATGAGGTTTTTGAGTTAAACTTATTCGAGTTCCCTCTGACGTCCCGTAGAGTGTTATACAGAGTAAAGATTGAATCTTTGAACGAAAATACCTCAATAAAGGTATCTAGTTTGTCACTAGACATTTTTAATGTAAAAAGATTGAATCTCTGAAAAAAAATGATAGTTTAGAGATTAACTTATTCGAGTTACCTATGAAGTCGCGAATCGTGTTGTAATGACTAAATATTAAACCTTTGAATGAAAATATCTCAAGAAAGGAACTTATTATGTGACTAGACCTTTTTAATGTATAAAGATTGAATCTTTTGAAGAAAATGAGAGTTTTGAGTGAAACTTATTCGAGTTCCCTTTGACGTCCCGAAGAGTGTCTTACAGAGTGTAGATTGAATCTTTGAATGAAAATACCACAGTAAAGGTACCTTGTATGTCACTAGACCTTTTTAATGTAAAAAGGTAGAATCTTTGAAAGAAAATGAGAGTTTTGAGATTAACTTATTCGAGTTATCTATGAAGTCGCGAAGCATGTTTTAATGACTAAAGATTAAGTCTTTGAATGGAAATATCTCAATAATGGAACCTATTATATTACTAAACCTTTTAAATGTATACAGATTGAATCTTCGAAAGAAAATGAGAGTTTTGAATGAAACTTATTCGAGTTCCTTTTGACGTCCCGAAGAGTGTTTTAATAAGTAAAAATAGAATCTTTGAATGAAAATACCTCAATAAAGATACATTACCGGACCTTTTTAATGCATAAACGTCGAATCTTTGAAAGAAAATAAGAGTATTGATCTAAACTTTTTCGAGTTACTTATGAAGTGGCGAAGAGTGTTTTAATGAGTAAAGATCGAATCTTTGATTGAAAATATCTCAATAAAAGTACATTTTATGTCATTAAACCTTTTTAATGCATATAGATTGAATCTTTGAAACCAAACAAGAGTTTGAATTTAAAATTATTCGTGTTACCTAGTAGTCTCGAAGAGTGTTTTAATGTGTAGATGTTGAATCTTTAAATGAAAGTACCTCAATAAAGGTACCTTTTATGTCACTAGACCTTTTCAATGTATAAAGATTGAATCTTTGAAAGAAAATGAGGTTTTTGAGTAAAACTTATTCGAGTTCCCTTCGACGTCCGGTAGAGTGTTTTACAGAGTAAAGATTGAATCTTTGAACGAAAATACCTCAATAAAGGTACCTAGTTTGTCACTAGACCTTTTTAATGTAAAAAGATTGAATCTCTGAAAAAAAATGATAGTTTAGAGATTAACTTATTCGAGTTACCTATGAAGTCGCGAATCGTGTTGTAAGGACTAAATATTAAACCTTTGAATGAAAATATCTCAACAAAGGAACTTATTATGTGACTAGACCTTTTTAATGTATAAGGATTGAATCTTTTGAAGAAAATGAGAGTTTTGAGTGGAACTTATTCGAGTTCCCTTTGACGTCCCGAAGAGTGTCTTACAGAGTATAGATTGAATCTTTGAATGAAAATACCTCAGTAAAGGTACCTAGTATGTCACTAGACCTTTTTAATGTAAAAAGGTTGAATCTTTGAAAGAAAATGAGAGTTTTGAGATTAACTTATTCGAGTTATCTATGAAGTCGCGAAGCGTGTTTTAATGACTAAAGATTAAATCTTTGAATGAAAATACCTCAACAAAGGAACCTATTATATGACTAAACCTTTTTAATGTATACAGATTGAATCTTTGAAAGAAAATGAGAGTTTTGAATGAAACTTATTTGAGTTCCTTTTGACGTCCCGAAGAGTGTCTTAATGAGTAAAAATAGAATCTTTGAAAGAAAAGACCTCAATAAAGGTACATTACCAGACCTTTTTAATGCATAAACGTTGAATCTTTGAAAGAAAATATGAGTATTGATTTGAACTTATTCGAGTTACTTATGAAGTGGCGAAGTGTGTTTTAAGGAGTAAAGATCGAATCCTTGATTGAAAAAATCTTAATAAAAGTACATTTTATGTCATGAAACCTTTTTAATGCATATAGATTGAATCTTTGAAACAAAACAAGAGTTTGAATTTAAAATTATTCGTGTTACCTTGTAGTCGCGAAGAGTGTTTTAATGAGTATATGTTGAATCTTTAAATGAAAGTACGTCAATAAAGGTACCTTTTATGCCACTAGACCTTTTCAATGTATAAAGATTGAATCTTTGAAAGAAAATGAGGTTTTTGAGTTAAACTTATTCGAGTTCCAATTGACGTCCCGTAGAGTGTTTTACAGAGTAAAGATTGAATCTTTGAACGAAAATACCATAATAAAGGTACCTAGTATGTCACTAGACCTTTTTAATGTAAAAAGATTGAATCTCTGAAATGAAATGTTAGTTTAGAGATTAACTTATTCGAGTTACCTATGAAGTCGCGAATCGTGTTGTAATGACTAAATATTAAATCATTGAATGAAAATATCTCAACAAATGAACCTATTATGTGACTAGACCTTTTTAATGTATAAAGATTGAATCTTTTAAAGAAAATGAGAGTTTTGAGTGAAACTTATTCGAGTTCCCTTTGACGTTCCGAAGAGTGTTTTACAGAGTATAAATTGAATCTTTGAATGAAAATACCTCAGTAGAGGTACCTTGTTTGTCACTAGACCTTTTTAAGGTAAAAAGAACGAATCTTTGAAAGAAAATGGGAGTTTTGAGATTAACTTATTCGAGTTATCTATATAGTCGCGAAGCGTGTTTTAATGACTAAAGATTAAATCTTTGAATGAAAATACCTCAATAAAGGAACCTATTATATGACTAAACCTTATTAATGTATACAGATTGAATCTTTGAAAGAAAATGAGAGTTTTGAATGAAACTTATTCGAGTTCCTTTTAACGTCCCGAAGAGTGTTTTGATGAGTAAAAATAGAACATATGAATGAAAATACCTCAATAAGGGTACCTATTGTGTTACCAGACCTTTTTAATGCATAAACGTTGAATCTTTGAAAGAAAATAAAAGTATTGATTTAAACTTATTCGAGTTACTTATGAAGTGGCGAAGAGTGTTTTAATGAGTAAAGATCGAATCTTTGATTGAAAATATCTCAATAAAAGTACCTTTTACGTCATTAAACCTTTTTAATGCATATAGATTGAATCTTTGAAACAAAACAAGAGTTTGAATTTAAAATTATTCGTGTTACCTAGTAGTCGCGAAGAGTGTTTTAATGAGTTTATGTTGAATCATTAAATGAAAGTACCTCAATAAAGGTACCTTTTATGTCACTAGACCTTTTCAATGTATAAAGATTGAATCTTTGAAAGAAAATGAGGTTTTTGAGTTAAACTTATTCGAGTTCCCTCTGACGTCCCGTAGAGTGTTATACAGAGTAAAGATTGAATCTTTGAACGAAAATACCTCAATAAAGGTATCTAGTTTGTCACTAGACATTTTTAATGTAAAAAGATTGAATCTCTGAAAAAAAATGATAGTTTAGAGATTAACTTATTCGAGTTACCTATGAAGTCGCGAATCGTGTTGTAATGACTAAATATTAAACCTTTGAATGAAAATATCTCAAGAAAGGAACTTATTATGTGACTAGACCTTTTTAATGTATAAAGATTGAATCTTTTGAAGAAAATGAGAGTTTTGAGTGAAACTTATTCGAGTTCCCTTTGACGTCCCGAAGAGTGTCTTACAGAGTGTAGATTGAATCTTTGAATGAAAATACCACAGTAAAGGTACCTTGTATGTCACTAGACCTTTTTAATGTAAAAAGGTAGAATCTTTGAAAGAAAATGAGAGTTTTGAGATTAACTTATTCGAGTTATCTATGAAGTCGCGAAGCATGTTTTAATGACTAAAGATTAAGTCTTTGAATGGAAATATCTCAATAATGGAACCTATTATATTACTAAACCTTTTAAATGTATACAGATTGAATCTTCGAAAGAAAATGAGAGTTTTGAATGAAACTTATTCGAGTTCCTTTTGACGTCCCGAAGAGTGTTTTAATAAGTAAAAATAGAATCTTTGAATGAAAATACCTCAATAAAGATACATTACCGGACCTTTTTAATGCATAAACGTCGAATCTTTGAAAGAAAATAAGAGTATTGATCTAAACTTTTTCGAGTTACTTATGAAGTGGCGAAGAGTGTTTTAATGAGTAAAGATCGAATCTTTGATTGAAAATATCTCAATAAAAGTACATTTTATGTCATTAAACCTTTTTAATGCATATAGATTGAATCTTTGAAACCAAACAAGAGTTTGAATTTAAAATTATTCGTGTTACCTAGTAGTCTCGAAGAGTGTTTTAATGTGTAGATGTTGAATCTTTAAATGAAAGTACCTCAATAAAGGTACCTTTTATGTCACTAGACCTTTTCAATGTATAAAGATTGAATCTTTGAAAGAAAATGAGGTTTTTGAGTAAAACTTATTCGAGTTCCCTTCGACGTCCGGTAGAGTGTTTTACAGAGTAAAGATTGAATCTTTGAACGAAAATACCTCAATAAAGGTACCTAGTTTGTCACTAGACCTTTTTAATGTAAAAAGATTGAATCTCTGAAAAAAAATGATAGTTTAGAGATTAACTTATTCGAGTTACCTATGAAGTCGCGAATCGTGTTGTAAGGACTAAATATTAAACCTTTGAATGAAAATATCTCAACAAAGGAACTTATTATGTGACTAGACCTTTTTAATGTATAAGGATTGAATCTTTTGAAGAAAATGAGAGTTTTGAGTGGAACTTATTCGAGTTCCCTTTGACGTCCCGAAGAGTGTCTTACAGAGTATAGATTGAATCTTTGAATGAAAATACCTCAGTAAAGGTACCTAGTATGTCACTAGACCTTTTTAATGTAAAAAGGTTGAATCTTTGAAAGAAAATGAGAGTTTTGAGATTAACTTATTCGAGTTATCTATGAAGTCGCGAAGCGTGTTTTAATGACTAAAGATTAAATCTTTGAATGAAAATACCTCAACAAAGGAACCTATTATATGACTAAACCTTTTTAATGTATACAGATTGAATCTTTGAAAGAAAATGAGAGTTTTGAATGAAACTTATTTGAGTTCCTTTTGACGTCCCGAAGAGTGTCTTAATGAGTAAAAATAGAATCTTTGAAAGAAAAGACCTCAATAAAGGTACATTACCAGACCTTTTTAATGCATAAACGTTGAATCTTTGAAAGAAAATATGAGTATTGATTTGAACTTATTCGAGTTACTTATGAAGTGGCGAAGTGTGTTTTAAGGAGTAAAGATCGAATCCTTGATTGAAAAAATCTTAATAAAAGTACATTTTATGTCATGAAACCTTTTTAATGCATATAGATTGAATCTTTGAAACAAAACAAGAGTTTGAATTTAAAATTATTCGTGTTACCTTGTAGTCGCGAAGAGTGTTTTAATGAGTATATGTTGAATCTTTAAATGAAAGTACGTCAATAAAGGTACCTTTTATGCCACTAGACCTTTTCAATGTATAAAGATTGAATCTTTGAAAGAAAATGAGGTTTTTGAGTTAAACTTATTCGAGTTCCAATTGACGTCCCGTAGAGTGTTTTACAGAGTAAAGATTGAATCTTTGAACGAAAATACCATAATAAAGGTACCTAGTATGTCACTAGACCTTTTTAATGTAAAAAGATTGAATCTCTGAAATGAAATGTTAGTTTAGAGATTAACTTATTCGAGTTACCTATGAAGTCGCGAATCGTGTTGTAATGACTAAATATTAAATCATTGAATGAAAATATCTCAACAAATGAACCTATTATGTGACTAGACCTTTTTAATGTATAAAGATTGAATCTTTTAAAGAAAATGAGAGTTTTGAGTGAAACTTATTCGAGTTCCCTTTGACGTTCCGAAGAGTGTTTTACAGAGTATAGATTGAATCTTTGAATGAAAATACCTCAGTAGAGGTACCTTGTTTGTCACTAGACCTTTTTAAGGTAAAAAGAACGAATCTTTGAAAGAAAATGGGAGTTTTGAGATTAACTTATTCGAGTTATCTATATAGTCGCGAAGCGTGTTTTAATGACTAAAGATTAAATCTTTGAATGAAAATACCTCAATAAAGGAACCTATTATATGACTAAACCTTATTAATGTATACAGATTGAATCTTTGAAAGAAAATGAGAGTTTTGAATGAAACTTATTCGAGTTCCTTTTAACGTCCCGAAGAGTGTTTTGATGAGTAAAAATAGAACATATGAATGAAAATACCTCAATAAGGGTACCTATTGTGTTACCAGACCTTTTTAATGCATAAACGTTGAATCTTTGAAAGAAAATAAAAGTATTGATTTAAACTTATTCGAGTTACTTATGAAGTGGCGAAGAGTGTTTTAATGAGTAAAGATCGAATCTTTGATTGAAAATATCTCAATAAAAGTACCTTTTACGTCATTAAACCTTTTTAATGCATATAGATTGAATCTTTGAAACAAAACAAGAGTTTGAATTTAAAATTATTCGTGTTACCTAGTAGTCGCGAAGAGTGTTTTAATGAGTTTATGTTGAATCATTAAATGAAAGTACCTCAATAAAGGTACCTTTTATGTCACTAGACCTTTTCAATGTATAAAGATTGAATCTTTGAAAGAAAATGAGGTTTTTGAGTTAAACTTATTCGAGTTCCCTCTGACGTCCCGTAGAGTGTTATACAGAGTAAAGATTGAATCTTTGAACGAAAATACCTCAATAAAGGTATCTAGTTTGTCACTAGACATTTTTAATGTAAAAAGATTGAATCTCTGAAAAAAAATGATAGTTTAGAGATTAACTTATTCGAGTTACCTATGAAGTCGCGAATCGTGTTGTAATGACTAAATATTAAACCTTTGAATGAAAATATCTCAAGAAAGGAACTTATTATGTGACTAGACCTTTTTAATGTATAAAGATTGAATCTTTTGAAGAAAATGAGAGTTTTGAGTGAAACTTATTCGAGTTCCCTTTGACGTCCCGAAGAGTGTCTTACAGAGTGTAGATTGAATCTTTGAATGAAAATACCACAGTAAAGGTACCTTGTATGTCACTAGACCTTTTTAATGTAAAAAGGTAGAATCTTTGAAAGAAAATGAGAGTTTTGAGATTAACTTATTCGAGTTATCTATGAAGTCGCGAAGCATGTTTTAATGACTAAAGATTAAGTCTTTGAATGGAAATATCTCAATAATGGAACCTATTATATTACTAAACCTTTTAAATGTATACAGATTGAATCTTCGAAAGAAAATGAGAGTTTTGAATGAAACTTATTCGAGTTCCTTTTGACGTCCCGAAGAGTGTTTTAATAAGTAAAAATAGAATCTTTGAATGAAAATACCTCAATAAAGATACATTACCGGACCTTTTTAATGCATAAACGTCGAATCTTTGAAAGAAAATAAGAGTATTGATCTAAACTTTTTCGAGTTACTTATGAAGTGGCGAAGAGTGTTTTAATGAGTAAAGATCGAATCTTTGATTGAAAATATCTCAATAAAAGTACATTTTATGTCATTAAACCTTTTTAATGCATATAGATTGAATCTTTGAAACCAAACAAGAGTTTGAATTTAAAATTATTCGTGTTACCTAGTAGTCTCGAAGAGTGTTTTAATGTGTAGATGTTGAATCTTTAAATGAAAGTACCTCAATAAAGGTACCTTTTATGTCACTAGACCTTTTCAATGTATAAAGATTGAATCTTTGAAAGAAAATGAGGTTTTTGAGTAAAACTTATTCGAGTTCCCTTCGACGTCCGGTAGAGTGTTTTACAGAGTAAAGATTGAATCTTTGAACGAAAATACCTCAATAAAGGTACCTAGTTTGTCACTAGACCTTTTTAATGTAAAAAGATTGAATCTCTGAAAAAAAATGATAGTTTAGAGATTAACTTATTCGAGTTACCTATGAAGTCGCGAATCGTGTTGTAAGGACTAAATATTAAACCTTTGAATGAAAATATCTCAACAAAGGAACTTATTATGTGACTAGACCTTTTTAATGTATAAGGATTGAATCTTTTGAAGAAAATGAGAGTTTTGAGTGGAACTTATTCGAGTTCCCTTTGACGTCCCGAAGAGTGTCTTACAGAGTATAGATTGAATCTTTGAATGAAAATACCTCAGTAAAGGTACCTAGTATGTCACTAGACCTTTTTAATGTAAAAAGGTTGAATCTTTGAAAGAAAATGAGAGTTTTGAGATTAACTTATTCGAGTTATCTATGAAGTCGCGAAGCGTGTTTTAATGACTAAAGATTAAATCTTTGAATGAAAATACCTCAACAAAGGAACCTATTATATGACTAAACCTTTTTAATGTATACAGATTGAATCTTTGAAAGAAAATGAGAGTTTTGAATGAAACTTATTTGAGTTCCTTTTGACGTCCCGAAGAGTGTCTTAATGAGTAAAAATAGAATCTTTGAAAGAAAAGACCTCAATAAAGGTACATTACCAGACCTTTTTAATGCATAAACGTTGAATCTTTGAAAGAAAATATGAGTATTGATTTGAACTTATTCGAGTTACTTATGAAGTGGCGAAGTGTGTTTTAAGGAGTAAAGATCGAATCCTTGATTGAAAAAATCTTAATAAAAGTACATTTTATGTCATGAAACCTTTTTAATGCATATAGATTGAATCTTTGAAACAAAACAAGAGTTTGAATTTAAAATTATTCGTGTTACCTTGTAGTCGCGAAGAGTGTTTTAATGAGTATATGTTGAATCTTTAAATGAAAGTACGTCAATAAAGGTACCTTTTATGCCACTAGACCTTTTCAATGTATAAAGATTGAATCTTTGAAAGAAAATGAGGTTTTTGAGTTAAACTTATTCGAGTTCCAATTGACGTCCCGTAGAGTGTTTTACAGAGTAAAGATTGAATCTTTGAACGAAAATACCATAATAAAGGTACCTAGTATGTCACTAGACCTTTTTAATGTAAAAAGATTGAATCTCTGAAATGAAATGTTAGTTTAGAGATTAACTTATTCGAGTTACCTATGAAGTCGCGAATCGTGTTGTAATGACTAAATATTAAATCATTGAATGAAAATATCTCAACAAATGAACCTATTATGTGACTAGACCTTTTTAATGTATAAAGATTGAATCTTTTAAAGAAAATGAGAGTTTTGAGTGAAACTTATTCGAGTTCCCTTTGACGTTCCGAAGAGTGTTTTACAGAGTATAGATTGAATCTTTGAATGAAAATACCTCAGTAGAGGTACCTTGTTTGTCACTAGACCTTTTTAAGGTAAAAAGAACGAATCTTTGAAAGAAAATGGGAGTTTTGAGATTAACTTATTCGAGTTATCTATATAGTCGCGAAGCGTGTTTTAATGACTAAAGATTAAATCTTTGAATGAAAATACCTCAATAAAGGAACCTATTATATGACTAAACCTTATTAATGTATACAGATTGAATCTTTGAAAGAAAATGAGAGTTTTGAATGAAACTTATTCGAGTTCCTTTTAACGTCCCGAAGAGTGTTTTGATGAGTAAAAATAGAACATATGAATGAAAATACCTCAATAAGGGTACCTATTGTGTTACCAGACCTTTTTAATGCATAAACGTTGAATCTTTGAAAGAAAATAAAAGTATTGATTTAAACTTATTCGAGTTACTTATGAAGTGGCGAAGAGTGTTTTAATGAGTAAAGATCGAATCTTTGATTGAAAATATCTCAATAAAAGTACCTTTTATGTCATTAAACCTTTTTAATGCATATAGATTGAATCTTTGAAACAAAACAAGAGTTTGAATTTAAAATTATTCGTGTTACCTAGTAGTCGCGAAGAGTGTTTTAATGAGTTTATGTTGAATCATTAAATGAAAGTACCTCAATAAAGGTACCTTTTTTGTCACTAGACCTTTTCAATGTATAAAGATTGAATCTTTGAAAGAAAATGAGGTTTTTGAGTTAAACTTATTCGAGTTCCCTCTGACGTCCCGTAGAGTGTTATACAGAGTAAAGATTGAATCTTTGAACGAAAATACCTCAATAAAGGTATCTAGTTTGTCACTAGACCTTTTTAATGTAAAAAGATTGAATCTCTGAAAAAAAATGATAGTTTAGAGATTAACTTATTCGAGTTACCTATGAAGTCGCGAATCGTGTTGTAATGACTAAATATTAAACCTTTGAATGAAAATATCTCAAGAAAGGAACTTATTATGTGACTAGACCTTTTTAATGTATAAAGATTGAATCTTTTGAAGAAAATGAGAGTTTTGAGTGAAACTTATTCGAGTTTCCTTTGACGTCCCGAAGAGTGTCTTACAGAGTGTAGATTGAATCTTTGAATGAAAATACCACAGTAAAGGTACCTTGTATGTCACTAGACCTTTTTAATGTAAAAAGGTAGAATCTTTGAAAGAAAATGAGAGTTTTGAGATTAACTTATTCGAGTTATCTATGAAGTCGCGAAGCATGTTTTAATGACTAAAGATTAAGTCTTTGAATGGAAATATCTCAATAATGGAACCTATTATATTACTAAACCTTTTAAATGTATACAGATTGAATCTTCGAAAGAAAATGAGAGTTTTGAATGAAACTTATTCGAGTTCCTTTTGACGTCCCGAAGAGTGTTTTAATAAGTAAAAATAGAATCTTTGAATGAAAATACCTCAATAAAGCTACATTAGCGGACCTTTTTAATGCATAAACGTTGAATCTTTGAAAGAAAATAAGAGTATTGATCTAAACTTTTTCGAGTTACTTATGAAGTGGCGAAGAGTGTTTTAATGAGTAAAGATCGAATCTTTGATTGAAAATATCTCAATAAAAGTACATTTTATGTCATTAAACCTTTTTAATGCATATAGATTGAATCTTTGAAACCAAACAAGAGTTTGAATTTAAAATTATTCGTGTTACCTAGTAGTCTCGAAGAGTGTTTTAATGTGTAGATGTTGAATCTTTAAATGAAAGTACCTCAATAAAGGTACCTTTTATGTCACTAGACCTTTTCAATGTATAAAGATTGAATCTTTGAAAGAAAATGAGGTTTTTGAGTAAAACTTATTCGAGTTCCCTTCGACGTCCGGTAGAGTGTTTTACAGAGTAAAGATTGAATCTTTGAACGAAAATACCTCAATAAAGGTACCTAGTTTGTCACTAGACCTTTTTAATGTAAAAAGATTGAATCTCTGAAAAAAAATGATAGTTTAGAGATTAACTTATTCGAGTTACCTATGAAGTCGCGAATCGTGTTGTAAGGACTAAATATTAAACCTTTGAATGAAAATATCTCAACAAAGGAACTTATTATGTGACTAGACCTTTTTAATGTATAAGGATTGAATCTTTTGAAGAAAATGAGAGTTTTGAGTGAAACTTATTCGAGTTCCCTTTGATGTCCCGAAGAGTGTCTTACAGAGTATAGATTGAATCTTTGAATGAAAATACCTCAGTAAAGGTACCTAGTATGTCACTAGACCTTTTTAATGTAAAAAGGTTGAATCTTTGAAAGAAAATGAGAGTTTTGAGATTAACTTATTCGAGTTATCTATGAAGTCGCGAAGCGTGTTTTAATGACTAAAGATTAAATCTTTGAATGAAAATACCTCAACAAAGGAACCTATTATATGACTAAACCTTTTTAATGTATACAGATTGAATCTTTGAAAGAAAATGAGAGTTTTGAATGAAACTTATTTGAGTTCCTTTTGACGTCCCGAAGAGTGTCTTAATGAGTAAAAATAGAATCTTTGAAAGAAAAGACCTCAATAAAGGTACATTACCAGACCTTTTTAATGCATAATCGTTGAATCTTTGAAAGAAAATATGAGTATTGATTTGAACTTATTCGAGTTACTTATGAAGTGGCGAAGAGTGTTTTAAGGAGTAAAGATCGAATCCTTGATTGAAAAAATCTTAATAACAGTACATTTTATGTCATGAAACCTTTTTAATGCATATAGATTGAATCTTTGAAACAAAACAAGAGTTTGAATTTAAAATTATTCGCGTTACCTTGTAGTCGCGAAGAGTGTTTTAATGAGTATATGTTGAATCTTTAAATGAAAGTACGTCAATAAAGGTACCTTTTATGCCACTAGACCTTTTCATTGTATAAAGATTGAATCTTTGAAAGAAAATGAGGTTTTTGAGTTAAACTTATTCGAGTTCCAATTGACGTCCCGTAGAGTGTTTTACAGAGTAAAGATTGAATCTTTGAACGAAAATACCATAATAAAGGTACCTAGTATGTCACTAGACCTTTTTAATGTAAAAAGATTGAATCTCTGAAATGAAATGTTAGTTTAGAGATTAACTTATTCGAGTTACCTATGAAGTCGCGAATCGTGTTGTAATGACTAAATATTAAATCGTTGAATGAAAATATCTCAACAAATGAACCTATTATGTGACTAGACCTTTTTAATGTATAAAGATTGAATCTTTTAAAGAAAATGAGAGTTTTGAGTGAAACTTATTCGAGTTCCCTTTGACGTTCCGAAGAGTGTTTTACAGAGTATAGATTGAATCTTTGAATGAAAATACCTCAGTAGAGGTACCTTGTTTGTCACTAGACCTTTTTAAGGTAAAAAGAACGAATCTTTGAAAGAAAATGGGAGTTTTGAGATTAACTTATTCGAGTTATCTATGAAGTCGCGAAGCGTGTTTTAATGACTAAAGATTAAATCTTTGAATGAAAATACCTCAATAAAGGAACCTATTATATGACTAAACCTTATTAATTTATACAGATTGAATCTTTGAAAGAAAATGAGAGTTTTGAATGAAACTTATTCGAGTTCCTTTTAACGTCCCGAAGAGTGTTTTGATGAGTAAAAATAGAACATATGAATGAAAATACCTCAATAAGGGTACCTATTGTGTTACCAGACCTTTTTAATGCATAAACGTTGAATCTTTGAAAGAAAATAAAAGTATTGATTTAAACTTATTCGAGTTACTTATGAAGTGGCGAAGAGTGTTTTAATGAGTAAAGATCGAATCTTTGATTGAAAATATCTCAATAAAAGTACCTTTTATGTCATTAAACCTTTTTAATGCATATAGATTGAATCTTTGAAACAAAACAAGAGTTTGAATTTAAAATTATTCGTGTTACCTAGTAGTCGCGAAGAGTGTTTTAATGAGTTTATGTTGAATCATTAAATGAAAGTACCTCAATAAAGGTACCTTTTATGTCACTAGACCTTTTCAATGTATAAAGATTGAATCTTTGAAAGAAAATGAGGTTTTTGAGTTAAACTTATTCGAGTTCCCTCTGACGTCCCGTAGAGTGTTATACAGAGTAAAGATTGAATCTTTGAACGAAAATACCTCAATAAAGGTATCTAGTTTGTCACTAGACCTTTTTAATGTAAAAAGATTGAATCTCTGAAAAAAAATGATAGTTTAGAGATTAACTTATTCGAATTACCTATGAAGTCGCGAATCGTGTTGTAATGACTAAATATTAAACCTTTGAATGAAAATACCTCAAGAAAGGAACTTATTATGTGACTAGACCTTTTTAATGTATAAAGATTGAATCTTTTGAAGAAAATGAGAGTTTTGAGTGAAACTTATTCGAGTTCCCTTTGACGTCCCGAAGAGTGTCTTACAGAGTGTAGATTGAATCTTTGAATGAAAATACCACAGTAAAGGTACCTTGTATGTCACTAGACCTTTTTAATGTAAAAAGGTAGAATCTTTGAAAGAAAATGAGAGTTTTGAGATTAACTTATTCGAGTTATCTATGAAGTCGCGAAGCATGTTTTAATGACTAAAGATTAAGTCTTTGAATGGAAATATCTCAATAATGGAACCTATTATATTACTAAACCTTTTAAATGTATACAGATTGAATCTTCGAAAGAAAATGAGAGTTTTGAATGAAACTTATTCGAGTTCCTTTTGACGTCCCGAAGAGTGTTTTAATAAGTAAAAATAGAATCTTTGAATGAAAATACCTCAATAAAGATACATTACCGGACCTTTTTAATGCATAAACGTTGAATCTTTGAAAGAAAATAAGAGTATTGATCTAAACTTTTTCGAGTTACTTATGAAGTGGCGAAGAGTGTTTTAATGAGTAAAGATCGAATCTTTGATTGAAAATATCTCAATAAAAGTACATTTTATGTCATTAAACCTTTTTAATGCATATAGATTGAATCTTTGAAACCAAACAAGAGTTTGAATTTAAAATTATTCGTGTTACCTAGTAGTCTCGAAGAGTGTTTTAATGTGTAGATGTTGAATCTTTAAATGAAAGTACCTCAATAAAGGTACCTTTTATGTCACTAGACCTTTTCAATGTATAAAGATTGAATCTTTGAAAGAAAATGAGGTTTTTGAGTAAAACTTATTCGAGTTCCCTTCGACGTCCGGTAGAGTGTTTTACAGAGTAAAGATTGAATCTTTGAACGAAAATACCTTAATAAAGGTACCTAGTTTGTCACTAGACCTTTTTAATGTAAAAAGATTGAATCTCTGAAAAAAAATGATAGTTTAGAGATTAACTTATTCGAGTTACCTATGAAGTCGCGAATCGTGTTGTAAGGACTAAATATTAAACCTTTGAATGAAAATATCTCAACAAAGGAACTTATTATGTGACTAGACCTTTTTAATGTATAAGGATTGAATCTTTTGAAGAAAATGAGAGTTTTGAGTGAAACTTATTCGAGTTCCCTTTGACGTCCCGAAGAGTGTCTTACAGAGTATAGATTGAATCTTTGAATGAAAATACCTCAGTAAAGGTACCTAGTATGTCACTAGACCTTTTTAACGTAAAAAGGTTGAATCTTTGAAAGAAAATGAGAGTTTTGAGATTAACTTATTCGAGTTATCTATGAAGTCGCGAAGCGTGTTTTAATGACTAAAGATTAAATCTTTGAATGAAAATACCTCAACAAAGGAACCTATTATATGACTAAACCTTTTTAATGTATACAGTTTGAATCTTTGAAAGAAAATGAGAGTTTTGAATGAAACTTATTTGAGTTCCTTTTAACGTCCCGAAGAGTGTCTTAATGAGTAAAAATAGAATCTTTGAAAGAAAAGACCTCAATAAAGGTACATTACCAGACCTTTTTAATGCATAAACGTTGAATCTTTGAAAGAAAATATGAGTATTGATTTGAACTTATTCGAGTTACTTATGAAGTGGCGAAGAGTGTTTTAAGGAGTAAAGATCGAATCCTTGATTGAAAAAATCTTAATAAAAGTACATTTTATGTCATGAAACCTTTTTAATGCATATAGATTGAATCTTTGAAACAAAACAAGAGTTTGAATTTAAAATTATTCGTGTTACCTTGTAGTCGCGAAGAGTGTTTTAATGAGTATATGTTGAATCTTTAAATGAAAGTACGTCAATAAAGGTACCTTTTATGCCACTAGACCTTTTCAATGTATAAAGATTGAATCTTTGAAAGAAAATGAGGTTTTTGAGTTAAACTTATTCGAGTTCAAATTGACGTCCCGTAGAGTGTTTCACAGAGTAAAGATTGAATCTTTGAACGAAAATACCATAATAAAGGTACCTAGTATGTCACTAGACCTTTTTAATGTAGAAAGATTGAATCTCTGAAATGAAATGTTAGTTTAGAGATTAACTTATTCGAGTTACCTATGAAGTCGCGAATCGTGTTGTAATGACTAAATATTAAATCGTTGAATGAAAATATCTCAACAAATGAACCTATTATGTGACTAGACCTTTTTAATGTATAAAGATTGAATCTTTTAAAGAAAATGAGAGTTTTGAGTGAAACTTATTCGAGTTCCCTTTGACGTTCCGAAGAGTGTTTTACAGAGTATAGATTGAATCTTTGAATGAAAATACCTCAGTAGAGGTACCTTGTTTGTCACTAGACCTTTTTAAGGTAAAAAGAACGAATCTTTGAAAGAAAATGGGAGTTTTGAGATTAACTTATTCGAGTTATCTATGAAGTCGCGAAGCGTGTTTTAATGACTAAAGATTAAATCTTTGAATGAAAATACCTCAATAAAGGAACCTATTATATGACTAAACCTTATTAATGTATACAGATTGAATCTTTGAAAGAAAATGAGAGTTTTGAATGAAACTTATTCGAGTTCCTTTTAACGTCCCGAAGAGTGTTTTGATGAGTAAAAATAGAACATATGAATGAAAATACCTCAATAAGGGTACCTATTGTGTTACCAGACCTTTTTAATGCATAAACGTTGAATCTTTGAAAGAAAATAAAAGTATTGATTTAAACTTATTCGAATTACTTATGAAGTGGCGAAGAGTGTTTTAATGAGTAAAGATCGAATCTTTGATTGAAAATATCTCAATAAAAGTACCTTTTACGTCATTAAACCTTTTTAATGCATATAGATTGAATCTTTGAAACAAAACAAGAGTTTGAATTTAAAATTATTCGTGTTACCTAGTAGTCGCGAAGAGTGTTTTAATGAGTTTATGTTGAATCATTAAATGAAAGTACCTCAATAAAGGTACCTTTTATGTCACTAGACCTTTTCAATGTATAAAGATTGAATCTTTGAAAGAAAATGAGGTTTTTGAGTTAAACTTATTCGAGTTCCCTCTGACGTCCCGTAGAGTGTTATACAGAGTAAAGATTGAATCTTTGAACGAAAATACCTCAATAAAGGTATCTAGTTTGTCACTAGACCTTTTTAATGTAAAAAGATTGAATCTCTGAAAAAAAATGATAGTTTAGAGATTAACTTATTCGAGTTACCTATGAAGTCGCGAATCGTGTTGTAATGACTAAATATTAAACCTTTGAATGAAAATATCTCAAGAAAGGAACTTATTATGTGACTAGACCTTTTTAATGTATAAAGATTGAATCTTTTGAAGAAAATGAGAGTTTTGAGTGAAACTTATTCGAGTTCCCTTTGACGTCCCGAAGAGTGTCTTACAGAGTGTAGATTGAATCTTTGAATGAAAATACCACAGTAAAGGTACCTTGTATGTCACTAGACCTTTTTAATGTAAAAAGGTAGAATCTTTGAAAGAAAATGAGAGTTTTGAGATTAACTTATTCGAGTTATCTATGAAGTCGCGAAGCATGTTTTAATGACTAAAGATTAAGTCTTTGAATGGAAATATCTCAATAATGGAACCTATTATATTACTAAACCTTTTAAATGTATACAGATTGAATCTTCGAAAGAAAATGAGAGTTTTGAATGAAACTTATTCGAGTTCCTTTTGACGTCCCGAAGAGTGTTTTAATAAGTAAAAATAGAATCTTTGAATGAAAATACCTCAATAAAGATACATTACCGGACCATTTTAATGCATAAACGTCGAATCTTTGAAAGAAAATAAGAGTATTGATCTAAACTTTTTCGAGTTACTTATGAAGTGGCGAAGAGTGTTTTAATGAGTAAAGATCGAATCTTTGATTGAAAATATCTCAATAAAAGTACATTTTATGTCATTAAACCTTTTTAATGCATATAGATTGAATCTTTGAAACCAAACAAGAGTTTGAATTTAAAATTATTCGTGTTACCTAGTAGTCTCGAAGAGTGTTTTAATGTGTAGATGTTGAATCTTTAAATGAAAGTACCTCAATAAAGGTACCTTTTATGTCACTAGACCTTTTCAATGTATAAAGATTGAATCTTTGAAAGAAAATGAGGTTTTTGAGTAAAACTTATTCGAGTTCCCTTCGACGTCCGGTAGAGTGTTTTACAGAGTAAAGATTGAATCTTTGAACGAAAATACCTCAATAAAGGTACCTAGTTTGTCACTAGACCTTTTTAATGTAAAAAGATTGAATCTCTGAAAAAAAATGATAGTTTAGAGATTAACTTATTCGAGTTACCTATGAAGTCGCGAATCGTGTTGTAAGGACTAAATATTAAACCTTTGAATGAAAATATCTCAACAAAGGAACTTATTATGTGACTAGACCTTTTTAATGTATAAGGATTGAATCTTTTGAAGAAAATGAGAGTTTTGAGTGAAACTTATTCGAGTTCCCTTTGACGTCCCGAAGAGTGTCTTACAGAGTATAGATTGAATCTTTGAATGAAAATACCTCAGTAAAGGTACCTAGTATGTCACTAGACCTTTTTAATGTAAAAAGGTTGAATCTTTGAAAGAAAATGAGAGTTTTGAGATTAACTTATTCGAGTTATCTATGAAGTCGCGAAGCGTGTTTTAATGACTAAAGATTAAATCTTTGAATGAAAATACCTCAACAAAGGAACCTATTATATGACTAAACCTTTTTAATGTATACAGATTGAATCTTTGAAAGAAAATGAGAGTTTTGAATGAAACTTATTTGAGTTCCTTTTGACGTCCCGAAGAGTGTCTTAATGAGTAAAAATAGAATCTTTGAAAGAAAAGACCTCAATAAAGGTACATTACCAGACCTTTTTAATGCATAAACGTTGAATCTTTGAAAGAAAATATGAGTATTGATTTGAACTTATTCGAGTTACTTATGAAGTGGCGAAGAGTGTTTTAAGGAGTAAAGATCGAATCTTTGATTGAAAAAATCTTAATAAAAGTACATTTTATGTCATGAAACCTTTTTAATGCATATAGATTGAATCTTTGAAACAAAACAAGAGTTTGAATTTAAAATTATTCGTGTTACCTTGTAGTCGCGAAGAGTGTTTTAATGAGTATATGTTGAATCTTTAAATGAAAGTACGTCAATAAAGGTACCTTTTATGCCACTAGACCTTTTCAATGTATAAAGATTGAATCTTTGAAAGAAAATGAGGTTTTTGAGTTAAACTTATTTGAGTTCCAATTGACGTCCCGTAGAGTGTTTTACAGAGTAAAGATTGAATCTTTGAACGAAAATACCATAATAAAGGTACCTAGTATGTCACTAGACCTTTTTAATGTAAAAAGATTGAATCTCTGAAATGAAATGTTAGTTTAGAGATTAACTTATTCGAGTTACCTATGAAGTCGCGAATCGTGTTGTAATGACTAAATATTAAATCATTGAATGAAAATATCTCAACAAATGAACCTATTATGTGACTAGACCTTTTTAATGTATAAAGATTGAATCTTTTAAAGAAAATGAGAGTTTTGAGTGAAACTTATTCGAGTTCCCTTTGACGTTCCGAAGAGTGTTTTACAGAGTATAGATTGAATCTTTGAATGAAAATACCTCAGTAGAGGTACCTTGTTTGTCACTAGACCTTTTTAAGGTAAAAAGAACGAATCTTTGAAAGAAAATGGGAGTTTTGAGATTAACTTATTCGAGTTATCTATATAGTCGCGAAGCGTGTTTTAATGACTAAAGATTAAATCTTTGAATGAAAATACCTCAATAAAGGAACCTATTATATGACTAAACCTTATTAATGTATACAGATTGAATCTTTGAAAGAAAATGAGAGTTTTGAATGAAACTTATTCGAGTTCCTTTTAACGTCCCGAAGAGTGTTTTGATGAGTAAAAATAGAACATATGAATGAAAATACCTCAATAAGGGTACCTATTGTGTTACCAGACCTTTTTAATGCATAAACGTTGAATCTTTGAAAGAAAATAAAAGTATTGATTTAAACTTATTCGAGTTACTTATGAAGTGGCGAAGAGTGTTTTAATGAGTAAAGATCGAATCTTTGATTGAAAATATCTCAATAAAAGTACCTTTTATGTCATTAAACCTTTTTAATGCATATAGATTGAATCTTTGAAACAAAACAAGAGTTTGAATTTAAAATTATTCGTGTTACCTAGTAGTCGCGAAGAGTGTTTTAATGAGTTTATGTTGAATCATTAAATGAAAGTACCTCAATAAAGGTACCTTTTTTGTCACTAGACCTTTTCAATGTATAAAGATTGAATCTTTGAAAGAAAATGAGGTTTTTGAGTTAAACTTATTCGAGTTCCCTCTGACGTCCCGTAGAGTGTTATACAGAGTAAAGATTGAATCTTTGAACGAAAATACCTCAATAAAGGTATCTAGTTTGTCACTAGACCTTTTTAATGTAAAAAGATTGAATCTCTGAAAAAAAATGATAGTTTAGAGATTAACTTATTCGAGTTACCTATGAAGTCGCGAATCGTGTTGTAATGACTAAATATTAAACCTTTGAATGAAAATATCTCAAGAAAGGAACTTATTATGTGACTAGACCTTTTTAATGTATAAAGATTGAATCTTTTGAAGAAAATGAGAGTTTTGAGTGAAACTTATTCGAGTTTCCTTTGACGTCCCGAAGAGTGTCTTACAGAGTGTAGATTGAATCTTTGAATGAAAATACCACAGTAAAGGTACCTTGTATGTCACTAGACCTTTTTAATGTAAAAAGGTAGAATCTTTGAAAGAAAATGAGAGTTTTGAGATTAACTTATTCGAGTTATCTATGAAGTCGCGAAGCATGTTTTAATGACTAAAGATTAAGTCTTTGAATGGAAATATCTCAATAATGGAACCTATTATATTACTAAACCTTTTAAATGTATACAGATTGAATCTTCGAAAGAAAATGAGAGTTTTGAATGAAACTTATTCGAGTTCCTTTTGACGTCCCGAAGAGTGTTTTAATAAGTAAAAATAGAATCTTTGAATGAAAATACCTCAATAAAGCTACATTAGCGGACCTTTTTAATGCATAAACGTTGAATCTTTGAAAGAAAATAAGAGTATTGATCTAAACTTTTTCGAGTTACTTATGAAGTGGCGAAGAGTGTTTTAATGAGTAAAGATCGAATCTTTGATTGAAAATATCTCAATAAAAGTACATTTTATGTCATTAAACCTTTTTAATGCATATAGATTGAATCTTTGAAACCAAACAAGAGTTTGAATTTAAAATTATTCGTGTTACCTAGTAGTCTCGAAGAGTGTTTTAATGTGTAGATGTTGAATCTTTAAATGAAAGTACCTCAATAAAGGTACCTTTTATGTCACTAGACCTTTTCAATGTATAAAGATTGAATCTTTGAAAGAAAATGAGGTTTTTGAGTAAAACTTATTCGAGTTCCCTTCGACGTCCGGTAGAGTGTTTTACAGAGTAAAGATTGAATCTTTGAACGAAAATACCTCAATAAAGGTACCTAGTTTGTCACTAGACCTTTCTAATGTAAAAAGATTGAATCTCTGAAAAAAAATGATAGTTTAGAGATTAACTTATTCGAGTTACCTATGAAGTCGCGAATCGTGTTGTAAGGACTAAATATTAAACCTTTGAATGAAAATATCTCAACAAAGGAACTTATTATGTGACTAGACCTTTTTAATGTATAAGGATTGAATCTTTTGAAGAAAATGAGAGTTTTGAGTGAAACTTATTCGAGTTCCCTTTGATGTCCCGAAGAGTGTCTTACAGAGTATAGATTGAATCTTTGAATGAAAATACCTCAGTAAAGGTACCTAGTATGTCACTAGACCTTTTTAATGTAAAAAGGTTGAATCTTTGAAAGAAAATGAGAGTTTTGAGATTAACTTATTCGAGTTATCTATGAAGTCGCGAAGCGTGTTTTAATGACTAAAGATTAAATCTTTGAATGAAAATACCTCAACAAAGGAACCTATTATATGACTAAACCTTTTTAATGTATACAGATTGAATCTTTGAAAGAAAATGAGAGTTTTGAATGAAACTTATTTGAGTTCCTTTTGACGTCCCGAAGAGTGTCTTAATGAGTAAAAATAGAATCTTTGAAAGAAAAGACCTCAATAAAGGTACATTACCAGACCTTTTTAATGCATAAACGTTGAATCTTTGAAAGAAAATATGAGTATTGATTTGAACTTATTCGAGTTACTTATGAAGTGGCGAAGAGTGTTTTAAGGAGTAAAGATCGAATCCTTGATTGAAAAAATCTTAATAAAAGTACATTTTATGTCATGAAACCTTTTTAATGCATATAGATTGAATCTTTGAAACAAAACAAGAGTTTGAATTTAAAATTATTCGTGTTACCTTGTAGTCGCGAAGAGTGTTTTAATGAGTATATGTTGAATCTTTAAATGAAAGTACGTCAATAAAGGTACCTTTTATGCCACTAGACCTTTTCAATGTATAAAGATTGAATCTTTGAAAGAAAATGAGGTTTTTGAGTTAAACTTATTCGAGTTCCAATTGACGTCCCGTAGAGTGTTTTACAGAGTAAAGATTGAATCTTTGAACGAAAATACCATAATAAAGGTACCTAGTATGTCACTAGACCTTTTTAATGTAAAAAGATTGAATCTCTGACATGAAATGTTAGTTTAGAGATTAACTTATTCGAGTTACCTATGAAGTCGCGAATCGTGTTGTAATGACTAAATATTAAATCGTTGAATGAAAATATCTCAACAAATGAACCTATTATGTGACTAGACCTTTTTAATGTATAAAGATTGAATCTTTTAAAGAAAATGAGAGTTTTGAGTGAAACTTATTCGAGTTCCCTTTGACGTTCCGAAGAGTGTTTTACAGAGTATAGATTGAATCTTTGAATGAAAATACCTCAGTAGAGGTACCTTGTTTGTCACTAGACCTTTTTAAGGTAAAAAGAACGAATCTTTGAAAGAAAATGGGAGTTTTGAGATTAACTTATTCGAGTTATCTATGAAGTCGCGAAGCGTGTTTTAATGACTAAAGATTAAATCTTTGAATGAAAATACCTCAATAAAGGAACCTATTATATGACTAAACCTTATTAATGTATACAGATTGAATCTTTGAAAGAAAATGAGAGTTTTGAATGAAACTTATTCGAGTTCCTTTTAACGTCCCGAAGAGTGTTTTGATGAGTAAAAATAGAACATATGAATGAAAATACCTCAATAAGGGTACCTATTGTGTTACCAGACCTTTTTAATGCATAAACGTTGAATCTTTGAAAGAAAATAAAAGTATTGATTTAAACTTATTCGAGTTACTTATGAAGTGGCGAAGATGGTTTTAATGAGTAAAGATCGAATCTTTGATTGAAAATATCTCAATAAAAGTACCTTTTATGTCATTAAACCTTTTTAATGCATATAGATTGAATCTTTGAAACAAAACAAGAGTTTGAATTTAAAATTATTCGTGTTACCTAGTAGTCGCGAAGAGTGTTTTAATGAGTTTATGTTGAATCATTAAATGAAAGTACCTCAATAAAGGTACCTTTTATGTCACTAGACCTTTTCAATGTATAAAGATTGAATCTTTGAAAGAAAATGAGGTTTTTGAGTTAAACTTATTCGAGTTCCCTCTGACGTCCCGTAGAGTGTTATACAGAGTAAAGATTGAATCTTTGAACGAAAATACCTCAATAAAGGTATCTAGTTTGTCACTAGACCTTTTTAATGTAAAAAGATTGAATCTCTGAAAAAAAATGATAGTTTAGAGATTAACTTATTCGAGTTACCTATGAAGTCGCGAATCGTGTTGTAATGACTAAATATTAAACCTTTGAATGAAAATATCTCAAGAAAGGAACTTATTATGTGACTAGACCTTTTTAATGTATAAAGATTGAATCTTTTGAAGAAAATGAGAGTTTTGAGTGAAACTTATTCGAGTTCCCTTTGACGTCCCGAAGAGTGTCTTACAGAGTGTAGATTGAATCTTTGAATGAAAATACCACAGTAAAGGTACCTTGTATGTCACTAGACCTTTTTAATGTAAAAAGGTAGAATCTTTGAAAGAAAATGAGAGTTTTGAGATTAACTTATTCGAGTTATCTATGAAGTCGCGAAGCATGTTTTAATG
Source organism: Cornus florida (assembly GCF_030987335.1). Taxonomy (NCBI): domain Eukaryota; kingdom Viridiplantae; phylum Streptophyta; class Magnoliopsida; order Cornales; family Cornaceae; genus Cornus; species Cornus florida. The sequence continues at coordinate 183,683 of NW_026775866.1, read as the reverse complement.
ACTAAAGATTAAGTCTTTGAATGGAAATATCTCAATAATGGAACCTATTATATTACTAAACCTTTTAAATGTATACAGATTGAATCTTCGAAACAAAATGAGAGTTTTGAATGAAACTTATTCGAGTTCCTTTTGACGTCCCGAAGAGTGTTTTAATAAGTAAAAATAGAATCTTTGAATGAAAATACCTCAATAAAGATACATTACCGGACCTTTTTAATGCATAAACGTTGAATCTTTGAAAGAAAATAAGAGTATTGATCTAAACTTTTTCGAGTTACTTATGAAGTGGCGAAGAGTGTTTTAATGAGTAAAGATCGAATCTTTGATTGAAAATATCTCAATAAAAGTACATTTTATGTCATTAAACCTTTTTAATGCATATAGATTGAATCTTTGAAACCAAACAAGAGTTTGAATTTAAAATTATTCGTGTTACCTAGTAGTCTCGAAGAGTGTTTTAATGTGTAGATGTTGAATCTTTAAATGAAAGTACCTCAATAAAGGTACCTTTTATGTCACTAGACCTTTTCAATGTATAAAGATTGAATCTTTGAAAGAAAATGAGGTTTTTGAGTAAAACTTATTCGAGTTCCCTTCGACGTCCGGTAGAGTGTTTTACAGAGTAAAGATTGAATCTTTGAACGAAAATACCTCAATAAAGGTACCTAGTTTGTCACTAGACCTTTTTAATGTAAAAAGATTGAATCTCTGAAAAAAAATGATAGTTTAGAGATTAACTTATTCGAGTTACCTATGAAGTCGCGAATCGTGTTGTAAGGACTAAATATTAAACCTTTGAATGAAAATATCTCAACAAAGGAACTTATTATGTGACTAGACCTTTTTAATGTATAAGGATTGAATCTTTTGAAGAAAATGAGAGTTTTGAGTGAAACTTATTCGAGTTCCCTTTGACGTCCCGAAGAGTGTCTTACAGAGTATAGATTGAATCTTTGAATGAAAATACCTCAGTAAAGGTACCTAGTATGTCACTAGACCTTTTTAATGTAAAAAGGTTGAATCTTTGAAAGAAAATGAGAGTTTTGAGATTAACTTATTCGAGTTATCTATGAAGTCGCGAAGCGTGTTTTAATGACTAAAGATTAAATCTTTGAATGAAAATACCTCAACAAAGGAACCTATTATATGACTAAACCTTTTTAATGTATACAGATTGAATCTTTGAAAGAAAATGAGAGTTTTGAATGAAACTTATTTGAGTTCCTTTTGACGTCCCGAAGAGTGTCTTAATGAGTAAAAATAGAATCTTTGAAAGAAAAGACCTCAATAAAGGTACATTACCAGACCTTTTTAATGCATAAACGTTGAATCTTTGAAAGAAAATATGAGTATTGATTTGAACTTATTCGAGTTACTTATGAAGTGGCGAAGAGTGTTTTAAGGAGTAAAGATCGAATCCTTGATTGAAAAAATCTTAATAAAAGTACATTTTATGTCATGAAACCTTTTTAATGCATATAGATTGAATCTTTGAAACAAAACAAGAGTTTGAATTTAAAATTATTCGTGTTACCTTGTAGTCGCGAAGAGTGTTTTAATGAGTATATGTTGAATCTTTAAATGAAAGTACGTCAATAAAGGTACCTTTTATGCCACTAGACCTTTTCAATGTATAAAGATTGAATCTTTGAAAGAAAATGAGGTTTTTGAGTTAAACTTATTCGAGTTCCAATTGACGTCCCGTAGAGTGTTTTACAGAGTAAAGATTGAATCTTTGAACGAAAATACCATAATAAAGGTACCTAGTATGTCACTAGACCTTTTTAATGTAAAAAGATTGAATCTCTGAAATGAAATGTTAGTTTAGAGATTAACTTATTCGAGTTACCTATGAAGTCGCGAATCGTGTTGTAATGACTAAATATTAAATCGTTGAATGAAAATATCTCAACAAATGAACCTATTATGTGACTAGACCTTTTTAATGTATAAAGATTGAATCTTTTAAAGAAAATGAGAGTTTTGAGTGAAACTTATTCGAGTTCCCTTTGACGTTCCGAAGAGTGTTTTACAGAGTATAGATTGAATCTTTGAATGAAATACCTCAGTAGAGGTACCTTGTTTGTCACTAGACCTTTTTAAGGTAAAAAGAACGAATCTTTGAAAGAAAATGGGAGTTTTGAGATTAACTTATTCGAGTTATCTATGAAGTCGCGAGCGTGTTTTAATGACTAAAGATTAAATCTTTGAATGAAAATACCTCAATAAAGGAACCTATTATATGACTAAACCTTATTAATGTATAATGATTGAATCTTTGAAAGAAAATGAGAGTTTTGAATGAAACTTATTCGAGTTCCTTTTAACGTCCCGAAGAGTGTTTTGATGAGTAAAAATAGAACATATGAATGAAAATACCTCAATAAGGGTACCTATTGTGTTACCAGACCTTTTTAATGCATAAACGTTGAATCTTTGAAAGAAAATAAAAGTATTGATTTAAACTTATTCGAGTTACTTATGAAGTGGCGAAGATGGTTTTAATGAGTAAAGATCGAATCTTTGATTGAAAATATCTCAATAAAAGTACCTTTTATGTCATTAAACCTTTTTAATGCATATAGATTAAATCTTTGAAACAAAACAAGAGTTTGAATTTAAAATTATTCGTGTTACCTAGTAGTCGCGAAGAGTGTTTTAATGAGTTTATGTTGAATCATTAAATGAAAGTACCTCAATAAAGGTACCTTTTATGTCACTAGACCTTTTCAATGTATAAAGATTGAATCTTTGAAAGAAAATGAGGTTTTTGAGTTAAACTTATTCGAGTTCCCTCTGACGTCCCGTAGAGTGTTATACAGAGTAAAGATTGAATCTTTGAACGAAAATACCTCAATAAAGGTATCTAGTTTGTCACTAGACCTTTTTAATGTAAAAAGATTGAATCTCGGAAAAAAAATGATAGTTTAGAGATTAACTTATTCGAGTTACCTATGAAGTCGCGAATCGTGTTGTAATGACTAAATATTAAACCTTTGAATGAAAATATCTCAAGAAAGGAACTTATTATGTGACTAGACCTTTTTAATGTATAAAGATTGAATCTTTTGAAGAAAATGAGAGTTTTGAGTGAAACTTATTCGAGTTCCCTTTGACGTTCCGAAGAGTGTTTTACAGAGTATAGATTGAATCTTTGAATGAAAATACCTCAGTAGAGGTACCTTGTTTGTCACTAGACCTTTTTAAGGTAAAAAGAACGAATCTTTGAAAGAAAATGGGAGTTTTGAGATTAACTTATTCGAGTTATCTATGAAGTCGCGAAGCGTGTTTTAATGACTAAAGATTAAATCTTTGAATGAAAATACCTCAATAAAGGAACCTATTATATGACTAAACCTTATTAATGTATACAGATTGAATCTTTGAAAGAAAATGAGAGTTTTGAATGAAACTTATTCGAGTTCCTTTTAACGTCCCGAAGAGTGTTTTGATGAGTAAAAATAGAACATATGAATGAAAATACCTCAATAAGGGTACCTATTGTGTTACCAGACCTTTTTAATGCATAAACGTTGAATCTTTGAAAGAAAATAAAAGTATTGATTTAAACTTATTCGAGTTACTTATGAAGTGGCGAAGAGTGTTTTAATGAGTAAAGATCGAATCTTTGATTGAAAATATCTCAATAAAAGTACCTTTTACGTCATTAAACCTTTTTAATGCATATAGATTGAATCTTTGAAACAAAACAAGAGTTTGAATTTAAAATTATTCGTGTTACCTAGTAGTCGCGAAGAGTGTTTTAATGAGTTTATGTTGAATCATTAAATGAAAGTACCTCAATAAAGGTACCTTTTATGTCACTAGACCTTTTCAATGTATAAAGATTGAATCTTTGAAAGAAAATGAGGTTTTTGAGTTAAACTTATTCGAGTTCCCTCTGACGTCCCGTAGAGTGTTATATAGAGTAAAGATTGAATCTTTGAACGAAAATACCTCAATAAAGGTATCTAGTTTGTCACTAGACCTTTTTAATGTAAAAAGATTGAATCTCTGAAAAAAAATGATAGTTTAGAGATTAACTTATTCGAGTTACCTATGAAGTCGCGAATCGTGTTGTAATGACTAAATATTAAACCTTTGAATGAAAATACCTCAAGAAAGGAACTTATTATGTGACTAGACCTTTTTAATGTATAAAGATTGAATCTTTTGAAGAAAATGAGAGTTTTGAGTGAAACTTATTCGAGTTCCCTTTGACGTCCCGAAGAGTGTCTTACAGAGTGTAGATTGAATCTTTGAATGAAAATACCACAGTAAAGGTACCTTGTATGTCACTAGACCTTTTTAATGTAAAAAGGTAGAATCTTTGAAAGAAAATGAGAGTTTTGAGATTAACTTATTCGAGTTATCTATGAAGTCGCGAAGCATGTTTTAATGACTAAAGATTAAGTCTTTGAATGGAAATATCTCAATAATGGAACCTATTATATTACTAAACCTTTTAAATGTATACAGATTGAATCTTCGAAAGAAAATGAGAGTTTTGAATGAAACTTATTCGAGTTCCTTTTGACGTCCCGAAGAGTGTTTTAATAAGTAAAAATAGAATCTTTGAATGAAAATACCTCAATAAAGATACATTACCGGACCTTTTTAATGCATAAACGTTGAATCTTTGAAAGAAAATAAGAGTATTGATCTAAACTTTTTCGAGTTACTTATGAAGTGGCGAAGAGTGTTTTAATGAGTAAAGATCGAATCTTTGATTGAAAATATCTCAATAAAAGTACATTTTATGTCATTAAACCTTTTTAATGCATATAGATTGAATCTTTGAAACCAAACAAGAGTTTGAATTTAAAATTATTCGTGTTACCTAGTAGTCTCGAAGAGTGTTTTAATGTGTAGATGTTGAATCTTTAAATGAAAGTACCTCAATAAAGGTACCTTTTATGTCACTAGACCTTTTCAATGTATAAAGATTGAATCTTTGAAAGAAAATGAGGTTTTTGAGTAAAACTTATTCGAGTTCCCTTCGACGTCCGGTAGAGTGTTTTACAGAGTAAAGATTGAATCTTTGAACGAAAATACCTTAATAAAGGTACCTAGTTTGTCACTAGACCTTTTTAATGTAAAAGGATTGAATCTCTGAAAAAAAATGATAGTTTAGAGATTAACTTATTCGAGTTACCTATGAAGTCGCGAATCGTGTTGTAAGGACTAAATATTAAACCTTTGAATGAAAATATCTCAACAAAGGAACTTATTATGTGACTAGACCTTTTTAATGTATAAGGATTGAATCTTTTGAAGAAAATGAGAGTTTTGAGTGAAACTTATTCGAGTTCCCTTTGACGTCCCGAAGAGTGTCTTACAGAGTATAGATTGAATCTTTGAATGAAAATACCTCAGTAAAGGTACCTAGTATGTCACTAGACCTTTTTAACGTAAAAAGGTTGAATCTTTGAAAGAAAATGAGAGTTTTGAGATTAACTTATTCGAGTTATCTATGAAGTCGCGAAGCGTGTTTTAATGACTAAAGATTAAATCTTTGAATGAAAATACCTCAACAAAGGAACCTATTATATGACTAAACCTTTTTAATGTATACAGATTGAATCTTTGAAAGAAAATGAGAGTTTTGAATGAAACTTATTTGAGTTCCTTTTAACCTCCCGAAGAGTGTCTTAATGAGTAAAAATAGAATCTTTGAAAGAAAAGACCTCAATAAAGGTACATTACCAGACCTTTTTAATGCATAAACGTTGAATCTTTGAAAGAAAATATGAGTATTGATTTGAACTTATTCGAGTTACTTATGAAGTGGCGAAGAGTGTTTTAAGGAGTAAAGATCGAATCCTTGATTGAAAAAATCTTAATAAAAGTACATTTTATGTCATGAAACCTTTTTAATGCATATAGATTGAATCTTTGAAACAAAACAAGAGTTTGAATTTACAATTATTCGTGTTACCTTGTAGTCGCGAAGAGTGTTTTAATGAGTATATGTTGAATCTTTAAATGAAAGTACGTCAATAAAGGTACCTTTTATGCCACTAGACCTTTTCAATGTATAAAGATTGAATCTTTGAAAGAAAATGAGGTTTTTGAGTTAAACTTATTCGAGTTCAAATTGACGTCCCGTAGAGTGTTTTACAGAGTAAAGATTGAATCTTTGAACGAAAATACCATAATAAAGGTACCTAGTATGTCACTAGACCTTTTTAATGTAAAAAGATTGAATCTCTGAAATGAAATGTTAGTTTAGAGATTAACTTATTCGAGTTACCTATGAAGTCGCGAATCGTGTTGTAATGACTAAATATTAAATCGTTGAATGAAAATATCTCAACAAATGAACCTATTATGTGACTAGACCTTTTTAATGTATAAAGATTGAATCTTTTAAAGAAAATGAGAGTTTTGAGTGAAACTTATTCGAGTTCCCTTTGACGTTCCGAAGAGTGTTTTACAGAGTATAGATTGAATCTTTGAATGAAAATACCTCAGTAGAGGTACCTTGTTTGTCACTAGACCTTTTTAAGGTAAAAAGAACGAATCTTTGAAAGAAAATGGGAGTTTTGAGATTAACTTATTCGAGTTATCTATGAAGTCGCGAAGCGTGTTTTAATGACTAAAGATTAAATCTTTGAATGAAAATACCTCAATAAAGGAACCTATTATATGACTAAACCTTATTAATGTATACAGATTGAATCTTTGAAAGAAAATGAGAGTTTTGAATGAAACTTATTCGAGTTCCTTTTAACGTCCCGAAGAGTGTTTTGATGAGTAAAAATAGAACATATGAATGAAAATACCTCAATAAGGGTACCTATTGTGTTACCAGACCTTTTTAATGCATAAACGTTGAATCTTTGAAAGAAAATAAAAGTATTGATTTAAACTTATTCGAGTTACTTATGAAGTGGCGAAGAGTGTTTTAATGAGTAAAGATCGAATCTTTGATTGAAAATATCTCAATAAAAGTACCTTTTACGTCATTAAACCTTTTTAATGCATATAGATTGAATCTTTGAAACAAAACAAGAGTTTGAATTTAAAATTATTCGTGTTACCTAGTAGTCGCGAAGAGTGTTTTAATGAGTTTATGTTGAATCATTAAATGAAAGTACCTCAATAAAGGTACCTTTTATGTCACTAGACCTTTTCAATGTATAAAGATTGAATCTTTGAAAGAAAATGAGGTTTTTGAGTTAAACTTATTCGAGTTCCCTCTGACGTCCCGTAGAGTGTTATACAGAGTAAAGATTGAATCTTTGAACGAAAATACCTCAATAAAGGTATCTAGTTTGTCACTAGACCTTTTTAATGTAAAAAGATTGAATCTCTGAAAAAAAATGATAGTTTAGAGATTAACTTATTCGAGTTACCTATGAAGTCGCGAATCGTGTTGTAATGACTAAATATTAAACCTTTGAATGAAAATATCTCAACAAAGGAACTTATTATGTGACTAGACCTTTTTAATGTATAAAGATTGAATCTTTTGAAGAAAATGAGAGTTTTGAGTGAAACTTATTCGAGTTCCCTTTGACGTCCCGAAGAGTGTCTTACAGAGTGTAGATTGAATCTTTGAATGAAAATACCACAGTAAAGGTACCTTGTATGTCACTAGACCTTTTTAATGTAAAAAGGTAGAATCTTTGAAAGAAAATGAGAGTTTTGAGATTAACTTATTCGAGTTATCTATGAAGTCGCGAAGCATGTTTTAATGACTAAAGATTAAGTCTTTGAATGGAAATATCTCAATAATGGAACCTATTATATTACTAAACCTTTTAAATGTATACAGATTGAATCTTCGAAAGAAAATGAGAGTTTTGAATGAAACTTATTCGAGTTCCTTTTGACGTCCCGAAGAGTGTTTTAATAAGTAAAAATAGAATCTTTGAATGAAAATACCTCAATAAAGATACATTACCGGACCTTTTTAATGCATAAACGTTGAATCTTTGAAAGAAAATAAGAGTATTGATCTAAACTTTTTCGAGTTACTTATGAAGTGGCGAAGAGTGTTTTAATGAGTAAAGATCGAATCTTTGATTGAAAATATCTCAATAAAAGTACATTTTATGTCATTAAACCTTTTTAATGCATATAGATTGAATCTTTGAAACCAAACAAGAGTTTGAATTTAAAATTATTCGTGTTACCTAGTAGTCTCGAAGAGTGTTTTAATGTGTAGATGTTGAATCTTTAAATGAAAGTACCTCAATAAAGGTACCTTTTATGTCACTAGACCTTTTCAATGTATAAAGATTGAATCTTTGAAAGAAAATGAGGTTTTTGAGTAAAACTTATTCGAGTTCCCTTCGACGTCCGGTAGAGTGTTTTACAGAGTAAAGATTGAATCTTTGAACGAAAATACCTCAATAAAGGTACCTAGTTTGTCACTAGACCTTTTTAATGTAAAAAGATTGAATCTCTGAAAAAAAATGATAGTTTAGAGATTAACTTATTCGAGTTACCTATGAAGTCGCGAATCGTGTTGTAAGGACTAAATATTAAACCTTTGAATGAAAATATCTCAACAAAGGAACTTATTATGTGACTAGACCTTTTTAATGTATAAGGATTGAATCTTTTGAAGAAAATGAGAGTTTTGAGTGAAACTTATTCGAGTTCCCTTTGACGTCCCGAAGAGTGTCTTACAGAGTATAGATTGAATCTTTGAATGAAAATACCTCAGTAAAGGTACCTAGTATGTCACTAGACCTTTTTAATGTAAAAAGGTTGAATCTTTGAAAGAAAATGAGAGTTTTGAGATTAACTTATTCGAGTTATCTATGAAGTCGCGAAGCGTGTTTTAATGACTAAAGATTAAATCTTTGAATGAAAATACCTCAACAAAGGAACCTATTATATGACTAAACCTTTTTAATGTATACAGATTGAATCTTTGAAAGAAAATGAGAGTTTTGAATGAAACTTATTTGAGTTCCTTTTGACGTCCCGAAGAGTGTCTTAATGAGTAAAAATAGAATCTTTGAAAGAAAAGACCTCAATAAAGGTACATTACCAGACCTTTTTAATGCATAAACGTTGAATCTTTGAAAGAAAATATGAGTATTGATTTGAACTTATTCGAGTTACTTATGAAGTGGCGAAGAGTGTTTTAAGGAGTAAAGATCGAATCTTTGATTGAAAAAATCTTAATAAAAGTACATTTTATGTCATGAAACCTTTTTAATGCATATAGATTGAATCTTTGAAACAAAACAAGAGTTTGAATTTAAAATTATTCGTGTTACCTTGTAGTCGCGAAGAGTGTTTTAATGAGTATATGTTGAATCTTTAAATGAAAGTACGTCAATAAAGGTACCTTTTATGCCACTAGACCTTTTCAATGTATAAAGATTGAATCTTTGAAAGAAAATGAGGTTTTTGAGTTAAACTTATTCGAGTTCCAATTGACGTCCCGTAGAGTGTTTTACAGAGTAAAGATTGAATCTTTGAACGAAAATACCATAATAAAGGTACCTAGTATGTCACTAGACCTTTTTAATGTAAAAAGATTGAATCTCTGAAATGAAATGTTAGTTTAGAGATTAACTTATTCGAGTTACCTATGAAGTCGCGAATCGTGTTGTAATGACTAAATATTAAATCATTGAATGAAAATATCTCAACAAATGAACCTATTATGTGACTAGACCTTTTTAATGTATAAAGATTGAATCTTTTAAAGAAAATGAGAGTTTTGAGTGAAACTTATTCGAGTTCCCTTTGACGTTCCGAAGAGTGTTTTACAGAGTATAGATTGAATCTTTGAATGAAAATACCTCAGTAGAGGTACCTTGTTTGTCACTAGACCTTTTTAAGGTAAAAAGAACGAATCTTTGAAAGAAAATGGGAGTTTTGAGATTAACTTATTCGAGTTATCTATATAGTCGCGAAGCGTGTTTTAATGACTAAAGATTAAATCTTTGAATGAAAATACCTCAATAAAGGAACCTATTATATGACTAAACCTTATTAATGTATACAGATTGAATCTTTGAAAGAAAATGAGAGTTTTGAATGAAACTTATTCGAGTTCCTTTTAACGTCCCGAAGAGTGTTTTGATGAGTAAAAATAGAACATATGAATGAAAATACCTCAATAAGGGTACCTATTGTGTTACCAGACCTTTTTAATGCATAAACGTTGAATCTTTGAAAGAAAATAAAAGTATTGATTTAAACTTATTCGAGTTACTTATGAAGTGGCGAAGAGTGTTTTAATGAGTAAAGATCGAATCTTTGATTGAAAATATCTCAATAAAAGTACCTTTTATGTCATTAAACCTTTTTAATGCATATAGATTGAATCTTTGAAACAAAACAAGAGTTTGAATTTAAAATTATTCGTGTTACCTAGTAGTCGCGAAGAGTGTTTTAATGAGTTTATGTTGAATCATTAAATGAAAGTACCTCAATAAAGGTACCTTTTTTGTCACTAGACCTTTTCAATGTATAAAGATTGAATCTTTGAAAGAAAATGAGGTTTTTGAGTTAAACTTATTCGAGTTCCCTCTGACGTCCCGTAGAGTGTTATACAGAGTAAAGATTGAATCTTTGAACGAAAATACCTCAATAAAGGTATCTAGTTTGTCACTAGACCTTTTTAATGTAAAAAGATTGAATCTCTGAAAAAAAATGATAGTTTAGAGATTAACTTATTCGAGTTACCTATGAAGTCGCGAATCGTGTTGTAATGACTAAATATTAAACCTTTGAATGAAAATATCTCAAGAAAGGAACTTATTATGTGACTAGACCTTTTTAATGTATAAAGATTGAATCTTTTGAAGAAAATGAGAGTTTTGAGTGAAACTTATTCGAGTTTCCTTTGACGTCCCGAAGAGTGTCTTACAGAGTGTAGATTGAATCTTTGAATGAAAATACCACAGTAAAGGTACCTTGTATGTCACTAGACCTTTTTAATGTAAAAAGGTAGAATCTTTGAAAGAAAATGAGAGTTTTGAGATTAACTTATTCGAGTTATCTATGAAGTCGCGAAGCATGTTTTAATGACTAAAGATTAAGTCTTTGAATGGAAATATCTCAATAATGGAACCTATTATATTACTAAACCTTTTAAATGTATACAGATTGAATCTTCGAAAGAAAATGAGAGTTTTGAATGAAACTTATTCGAGTTCCTTTTGACGTCCCGAAGAGTGTTTTAATAAGTAAAAATAGAATCTTTGAATGAAAATACCTCAATAAAGCTACATTAGCGGACCTTTTTAATGCATAAACGTTGAATCTTTGAAAGAAAATAAGAGTATTGATCTAAACTTTTTCGAGTTACTTATGAAGTGGCGAAGAGTGTTTTAATGAGTAAAGATCGAATCTTTGATTGAAAATATCTCAATAAAAGTACATTTTATGTCATTAAACCTTTTTAATGCATATAGATTGAATCTTTGAAACCAAACAAGAGTTTGAATTTAAAATTATTCGTGTTACCTAGTAGTCTCGAAGAGTGTTTTAATGTGTAGATGTTGAATCTTTAAATGAAAGTACCTCAATAAAGGTACCTTTTATGTCACTAGACCTTTTCAATGTATAAAGATTGAATCTTTGAAAGAAAATGAGGTTTTTGAGTAAAACTTATTCGAGTTCCCTTCGACGTCCGGTAGAGTGTTTTACAGAGTAAAGATTGAATCTTTGAACGAAAATACCTCAATAAAGGTACCTAGTTTGTCACTAGACCTTTTTAATGTAAAAAGATTGAATCTCTGAAAAAAAATGATAGTTTAGAGATTAACTTATTCGAGTTACCTATGAAGTCGCGAATCGTGTTGTAAGGACTAAATATTAAACCTTTGAATGAAAATATCTCAACAAAGGAACTTATTATGTGACTAGACCTTTTTAATGTATAAGGATTGAATCTTTTGAAGAAAATGAGAGTTTTGAGTGAAACTTATTCGAGTTCCCTTTGACGTCCCGAAGAGTGTCTTACAGAGTATAGATTGAATCTTTGAATGAAAATACCTCAGTAAAGGTACCTAGTATGTCACTAGACCTTTTTAATGTAAAAAGGTTGAATCTTTGAAAGAAAATGAGAGTTTTGAGATTAACTTATTCGAGTTATCTATGAAGTCGCGAAGCGTGTTTTAATGACTAAAGATTAAATCTTTGAATGAAAATACCTCAACAAAGGAACCTATTATATGACTAAACCTTTTTAATGTATACAGATTGAATCTTTGAAAGAAAATGAGAGTTTTGAATGAAACTTATTTGAGTTCCTTTTGACGTCCCGAAGAGTGTCTTAATGAGTAAAAATAGAATCTTTGAAAGAAAAGACCTCAATAAAGGTACATTACCAGACCTTTTTAATGCATAAACGTTGAATCTTTGAAAGAAAATATGAGTATTGATTTGAACTTATTCGAGTTACTTATGAAGTGGCGAAGAGTGTTTTAAGGAGTAAAGATCGAATCCTTGATTGAAAAAATCTTAATAAAAGCACATTTTATGTCATGAAACCTTTTTAATGCATATAGATTGAATCTTTGAAACAAAACAAGAGTTTGAATTTAAAATTATTCGTGTTACCTTGTAGTCGCGAAGAGTGTTTTAATGAGTATATGTTGAATCTTTAAATGAAAGTACGTCAATAAAGGTACCTTTTATGCCACTAGACCTTTTCAATGTATAAAGATTGAATCTTTGAAAGAAAATGAGGTTTTTGAGTTAAACTTATTCGAGTTCCAATTGACGTCCCGTAGAGTGTTTTACAGAGTAAAGATTGAATCTTTGAACGAAAATACCATAATAAAGGTACCTAGTATGTCACTAGACCTTTTTAATGTAAAAAGATTGAATCTCTGACATGAAATGTTAGTTTAGAGATTAACTTATTCGAGTTACCTATGAAGTCGCGAATCGTGTTGTAATGACTAAATATTAAATCGTTGAATGAAAATATCTCAACAAATGAACCTATTATGTGACTAGACCTTTTTAATGTATAAAGATTGAATCTTTTAAAGAAAATGAGAGTTTTGAGTGAAACTTATTCGAGTTCCCTTTGACGTTCCGAAGAGTGTTTTACAGAGTATAGATTGAATCTTTGAATGAAAATACCTCAGTAGAGGTACCTTGTTTGTCACTAGACCTTTTTAAGGTAAAAAGAACGAATCTTTGAAAGAAAATGGGAGTTTTGAGATTAACTTATTCGAGTTATCTATGAAGTCGCGAAGCGTGTTTTAATGACTAAAGATTAAATCTTTGAATGAAAATACCTCAATAAAGGAACCTATTATATGACTAAACCTTATTAATGTATACAGATTGAATCTTTGAAAGAAAATGAGAGTTTTGAATGAAACTTATTCGAGTTCCTTTTAACGTCCCGAAGAGTGTTTTGATGAGTAAAAATAGAACATATGAATGAAAATACCTCAATAAGGGTACCTATTGTGTTACCAGACCTTTTTAATGCATAAACGTTGAATCTTTGAAAGAAAATAAAAGTATTGATTTAAACTTATTCGAGTTACTTATGAAGTGGCGAAGATGGTTTTAATGAGTAAAGATCGAATCTTTGATTGAAAATATCTCAATAAAAGTACCTTTTATGTCATTAAACCTTTTTAATGCATATAGATTGAATCTTTGAAACAAAACAAGAGTTTGAATTTAAAATTATTCGTGTTACCTAGTAGTCGCGAAGAGTGTTTTAATGAGTTTATGTTGAATCATTAAATGAAAGTACCTCAATAAAGGTACCTTTTATGTCACTAGACCTTTTCAATGTATAAAGATTGAATCTTTGAAAGAAAATGAGGTTTTTGAGTTAAACTTATTCGAGTTCCCTCTGACGTCCCGTAGAGTGTTATACAGAGTAAAGATTGAATCTTTGAACGAAAATACCTCAATAAAGGTATCTAGTTTGTCACTAGACCTTTTTAATGTAAAAAGATTGAATCTCTGAAAAAAAATGATAGTTTAGAGATTAACTTATTCGAGTTACCTATGAAGTCGCGAATCGTGTTGTAATGACTAAATATTAAACCTTTGAATGAAAATATCTCAAGAAAGGAACTTATTATGTGACTAGACCTTTTTAATGTATAAAGATTGAATCTTTTGAAGAAAATGAGAGTTTTGAGTGAAACTTATTCGAGTTCCCTTTGACGTCCCGAAGAGTGTCTTACAGAGTGTAGATTGAATCTTTGAATGAAAATACCACAGTAAAGGTACCTTGTATGTCACTAGACCTTTTTAATGTAAAAAGGTAGAATCTTTGAAAGAAAATGAGAGTTTTGAGATTAACTTATTCGAGTTATCTATGAAGTCGCGAAGCATGTTTTAATGACTAAAGATTAAGTCTTTGAATGGAAATATCTCAATAATGGAACCTATTATATTACTAAACCTTTTAAATGTATACAGATTGAATCTTCGAAAGAAAATGAGAGTTTTGAATGAAACTTATTCGAGTTCCTTTTGACGTCCCGAAGAGTGTTTTAATAAGTAAAAATAGAATCTTTGAATGAAAATACCTCAATAAAGATACATTACCGGACCTTTTTAATGCATAAACGTTGAATCTTTGAAAGAAAATAAGAGTATTGATCTAAACTTTTTCGAGTTACTTATGAAGTGGCGAAGAGTGTTTTAATGAGTAAAGATCGAATCTTTGATTGAAAATATCTCAATAAAAGTACATTTTATGTCATTAAACCTTTTTAATGCATATAGATTGAATCTTTGAAACCAAACAAGAGTTTGAATTTAAAATTATTCGTGTTACCTAGTAGTCTCGAAGAGTGTTTTAATGTGTAGATGTTGAATCTTTAAATGAAAGTACCTCAATAAAGGTACCTTTTATGTCACTAGACCTTTTCAATGTATAAAGATTGAATCTTTGAAAGAAAATGAGGTTTTTGAGTAAAACTTATTCGAGTTCCCTTCGACGTCCGGTAGAGTGTTTTACAGAGTAAAGATTGAATCTTTGAACGAAAATACCTCAATAAAGGTACCTAGTTTGTCACTAGACCTTTTTAATGTAAAAAGATTGAATCTCTGAAAAAAAATGATAGTTTAGAGATTAACTTATTCGAGTTACCTATGAAGTCGCGAATCGTGTTGTAAGGACTAAATATTAAACCTTTGAATGAAAATATCTCAACAAAGGAACTTATTATGTGACTAGACCTTTTTAATGTATAAGGATTGAATCTTTTGAAGAAAATGAGAGTTTTGAGTGAAACTTATTCGAGTTCCCTTTGACGTCCCGAAGAGTGTCTTACAGAGTATAGATTGAATCTTTGAATGAAAATACCTCAGTAAAGGTACCTAGTATGTCACTAGACCTTTTTAATGTAAAAAGGTTGAATCTTTGAAAGAAAATGAGAGTTTTGAGATTAACTTATTCGAGTTATCTATGAAGTCGCGAAGCGTGTTTTAATGACTAAAGATTAAATCTTTGAATGAAAATACCTCAACAAAGGAACCTATTATATGACTAAACCTTTTTAATGTATACAGATTGAATCTTTGAAAGAAAATGAGAGTTTTGAATGAAACTTATTTGAGTTCCTTTTGACGTCCCGAAGAGTGTCTTAATGAGTAAAAATAGAATCTTTGAAAGAAAAGACCTCAATAAAGGTACATTACCAGACCTTTTTAATGCATAAACGTTGAATCTTTGAAAGAAAATATGAGTATTGATTTGAACTTATTCGAGTTACTTATGAAGTGGCGAAGAGTGTTTTAAGGAGTAAAGATCGAATCCTTGATTGAAAAAATCTTAATAAAAGTACATTTTATGTCATGAAACCTTTTTAATGCATATAGATTGAATCTTTGAAACAAAACAAGAGTTTGAATTTAAAATTATTCGTGTTACCTTGTAGTCGCGAAGAGTGTTTTAATGAGTATATGTTGAATCTTTAAATGAAAGTACGTCAATAAAGGTACCTTTTATGCCACTAGACCTTTTCAATGTATAAAGATTGAATCTTTGAAAGAAAATGAGGTTTTTGAGTTAAACTTATTCGAGTTCCAATTGACGTCCCGTAGAGTGTTTTACAGAGTAAAGATTGAATCTTTGAACGAAAATACCATAATAAAGGTACCTAGTATGTCACTAGACCTTTTTAATGTAAAAAGATTGAATCTCTGAAATGAAATGTTAGTTTAGAGATTAACTTATTCGAGTTACCTATGAAGTCGCGAATCGTGTTGTAATGACTAAATATTAAATCGTTGAATGAAAATATCTCAACAAATGAACCTATTATGTGACTAGACCTTTTTAATGTATAAAGATTGAATCTTTTAAAGAAAATGAGAGTTTTGAGTGAAACTTATTCGAGTTCCCTTTGACGTTCCGAAGAGTGTTTTACAGAGTATAGATTGAATCTTTGAATGAAAATACCTCAGTAGAGGTACCTTGTTTGTCACTAGACCTTTTTAAGGTAAAAAGAACGAATCTTTGAAAGAAAATGGGAGTTTTGAGATTAACTTATTCGAGTTATCTATGAAGTCGCGAGCGTGTTTTAATGACTAAAGATTAAATCTTTGAATGAAAATACCTCAATAAAGGAACCTATTATATGACTAAACCTTATTAATGTATACAGATTGAATCTTTGAAAGAAAATGAGAGTTTTGAATGAAACTTATTCGAGTTCCTTTTAACGTCCCGAAGAGTGTTTTGATGAGTAAAAATAGAACATATGAATGAAAATACCTCAATAAGGGTACCTATTGTGTTACCAGACCTTTTTAATGCATAAACGTTGAATCTTTGAAAGAAAATAAAAGTATTGATTTAAACTTATTCGAGTTACTTATGAAGTGGCGAAGATGGTTTTAATGAGTAAAGATCGAATCTTTGATTGAAAATATCTCAATAAAAGTACCTTTTATGTCATTAAACCTTTTTAATGCATATAGATTAAATCTTTGAAACAAAACAAGAGTTTGAATTTAAAATTATTCGTGTTACCTAGTAGTCGCGAAGAGTGTTTTAATGAGTTTATGTTGAATCATTAAATGAAAGTACCTCAATAAAGGTACCTTTTATGTCACTAGACCTTTTCAATGTATAAAGATTGAATCTTTGAAAGAAAATGAGGTTTTTGAGTTAAACTTATTTGATTTCCCTCTGACGTCCCGTAGAGTGTTATACAGAGTAAAGATTGAATCTTTGAACGAAAATACCTCAATAAAGGTATCTAGTTTGTCACTAGACCTTTTTAATGTAAAAAGATTGAATCTCTGAAAAAAAATGATAGTTTAGAGATTAACTTATTCGAGTTACCTATGAAGTCGCGAATCGTGTTGTAATGACTAAATATTAAACCTTTGAATGAAAATATCTCAAGAAAGGAACTTATTATGTGACTAGACCTTTTTAATGTATAAAGATTGAATCTTTTGAAGAAAATGAGAGTTTTGAGTGAAACTTATTCGAGTTCCCTTTGACGTCCCGAAGAGTGTCTTACAGAGTGTAGATTGAATCTTTGAATGAAAATACCACAGTAAAGGTACCTTGTATGTCACTAGACCTTTTTAATGTAAAAAGGTAGAATCTTTGAAAGAAAATGAGAGTTTTGAGATTAACTTATTCGAGTTATCTATGAAGTCGCGAAGCATGTTTTAATGACTAAAGATTAAGTCTTTGAATGGAAATATCTCAATAATGGAACCTATTATATTACTAAACCTTTTAAATGTATACAGATTGAATCTTCGAAAGAAAATGAGAGTTTTGAATGAAACTTATTCGAGTTCCTTTTGACGTCCCGAAGAGTGTTTTAATAAGTAAAAATAGAATCTTTGAATGAAAATACCTCAATAAAGATACATTACCGGACCTTTTTAATGCATAAACGTTGAATCTTTGAAAGAAAATAAGAGTATTGATCTAAACTTTTTCGAGTTACTTATGAAGTGGCGAAGAGTGTTTTAATGAGTAAAGATCGAATCTTTGATTGAAAATATCTCAATAAAAGTACATTTTATGTCATTAAACCTTTTTAATGCATATAGATTGAATCTTTGAAACCAAACAAGAGTTTGAATTTAAAATTATTCGTGTTACCTAGTAGTCTCGAAGAGTGTTTTAATGTGTAGATGTTGAATCTTTAAATGAAAGTACCTCAATAAAGGTACCTTTTATGTCACTAGACCTTTTCAATGTATAAAGATTGAATCTTTGAAAGAAAATGAGGTTTTTGAGTAAAACTTATTCGAGTTCCCTTCGACGTCCGGTAGAGTGTTTTACAGAGTAAAGATTGAATCTTTGAACGAAAATACCTCAATAAAGGTACCTAGTTTGTCACTAGACCTTTTTAATGTAAAAAGATTGAATCTCTGAAAAAAAATGATAGTTTAGAGATTAACTTATTCGAGTTACCTATGAAGTCGCGAATCGTGTTGTAAGGACTAAATATTAAACCTTTGAATGAAAATATCTCAACAAAGGAACTTATTATGTGACTAGACCTTTTTAATGTATAAGGATTGAATCTTTTGAAGAAAATGAGAGTTTTGAGTGAAACTTATTCGAGTTCCCTTTGACGTCCCGAAGAGTGTCTTACAGAGTATAGATTGAATCTTTGAATGAAAATACCTCAGTAAAGGTACCTAGTATGTCACTAGACCTTTTTAATGTAAAAAGGTTGAATCTTTGAAAGAAAATGAGAGTTTTGAGATTAACTTATTCGAGTTATCTATGAAGTCGCGAAGCGTGTTTTAATGACTAAAGATTAAATCTTTGAATGAAAATACCTCAACAAAGGAACCTATTATATGACTAAACCTTTTTAATGTATACAGATTGAATCTTTGAAAGAAAATGAGAGTTTTGAATGAAACTTATTTGAGTTCCTTTTGACGTCCCGAAGAGTGTCTTAATGAGTAAAAATAGAATCTTTGAAAGAAAAGACCTCAATAAAGGTACATTACCAGACCTTTTTAATGCATAAACGTTGAATCTTTGAAAGAAAATATGAGTATTGATTTGAACTTATTCGAGTTACTTATGAAGTGGCGAAGAGTGTTTTAAGGAGTAAAGATCGAATCCTTGATTGAAAAAATCTTAATAAAAGTACATTTTATGTCATGAAACCTTTTTAATGCATATAGATTGAATCTTTGAAACAAAACAAGAGTTTGAATTTAAAATTATTCGTGTTACCTTGTAGTCGCGAAGAGTGTTTTAATGAGTATATGTTGAATCTTTAAATGAAAGTACGTCAATAAAGGTACCTTTTATGCCACTAGACCTTTTCAATGTATAAAGATTGAATCTTTGAAAGAAAATGAGGTTTTTGAGTTAAACTTATTCGAGTTCCAATTGACGTCCCGTAGAGTGTTTTACAGAGTAAAGATTGAATCTTTGAACGAAAATACCATAATAAAGGTACCTAGTATGTCACTAGACCTTTTTAATGTAAAAAGATTGAATCTCTGAAATGAAATGTTAGTTTAGAGATTAACTTATTCGAGTTACCTATGAAGTCGCGAATCGTGTTGTAATGACTAAATATTAAATCGTTGAATGAAAATATCTCAACAAATGAACCTATTATGTGACTAGACCTTTTTAATGTATAAAGATTGAATCTTTTAAAGAAAATGAGAGTTTTGAGTGAAACTTATTCGAGTTCCCTTTGACGTTCCGAAGAGTGTTTTACAGAGTATAGATTGAATCTTTGAATGAAAATACCTCAGTAGAGGTACCTTGTTTGTCACTAGACCTTTTTAAGGTAAAAAGAACGAATCTTTGAAAGAAAATGGGAGTTTTGAGATTAACTTATTCGAGTTATCTATGAAGTCGCGAGCGTGTTTTAATGACTAAAGATTAAATCTTTGAATGAAAATACCTCAATAAAGGAACCTATTATATGACTAAACCTTATTAATGTATACAGATTGAATCTTTGAAAGAAAATGAGAGTTTTGAATGAAACTTATTCGAGTTCCTTTTAACGTCCCGAAGAGTGTTTTGATGAGTAAAAATAGAACATATGAATGAAAATACCTCAATAAGGGTACCTATTGTGTTACCAGACCTTTTTAATGCATAAACGTTGAATCTTTGAAAGAAAATAAAAGTATTGATTTAAACTTATTCGAGTTACTTATGAAGTGGCGAAGATGGTTTTAATGAGTAAAGATCGAATCTTTGATTGAAAATATCTCAATAAAAGTACCTTTTATGTCATTAAACCTTTTTAATGCATATAGATTAAATCTTTGAAACAAAACAAGAGTTTGAATTTAAAATTATTCGTGTTACCTAGTAGTCGCGAAGAGTGTTTTAATGAGTTTATGTTGAATCATTAAATGAAAGTACCTCAATAAAGGTACCTTTTATGTCACTAGACCTTTTCAATGTATAAAGATTGAATCTTTGAAAGAAAATGAGGTTTTTGAGTTAAACTTATTTGAGTTCCCTCTGACGTCCCGTAGAGTGTTATACAGAGTAAAGATTGAATCTTTGAACGAAAATACCTCAATAAAGGTATCTAGTTTGTCACTAGACCTTTTTAATGTAAAAAGATTGAATCTCTGAAAAAAAATGATAGTTTAGAGATTAACTTATTCGAGTTACCTATGAAGTCGCGAATCGTGTTGTAATGACTAAATATTAAACCTTTGAATGAAAATATCTCAAGAAAGGAACTTATTATGTGACTAGACCTTTTTAATGTATAAAGATTGAATCTTTTGAAGAAAATGAGAGTTTTGAGTGAAACTTATTCGAGTTCCCTTTGACGTCCCGAAGAGTGTCTTACAGAGTGTAGATTGAATCTTTGAATGAAAATACCACAGTAAAGGTACCTTGTATGTCACTAGACCTTTTTAATGTAAAAAGGTAGAATCTTTGAAAGAAAATGAGAGTTTTGAGATTAACTTATTCGAGTTATCTATGAAGTCGCGAAGCATGTTTTAATGACTAAAGATTAAGTCTTTGAATGGAAATATCTCAATAATGGAACCTATTATATTACTAAACCTTTTAAATGTATACAGATTGAATCTTCGAAAGAAAATGAGAGTTTTGAATGAAACTTATTCGAGTTCCTTTTGACGTCCCGAAGAGTGTTTTAATAAGTAAAAATAGAATCTTTGAATGAAAATACCTCAATAAAGATACATTACCGGACCTTTTTAATGCATAAACGTTGAATCTTTGAAAGAAAATAAGAGTATTGATCTAAACTTTTTCGAGTTACTTATGAAGTGGCGAAGAGTGTTTTAATGAGTAAAGATCGAATCTTTGATTGAAAATATCTCAATAAAAGTACATTTTATGTCATTAAACCTTTTTAATGCATATAGATTGAATCTTTGAAACCAAACAAGAGTTTGAATTTAAAATTATTCGTGTTACCTAGTAGTCTCGAAGAGTGTTTTAATGTGTAGATGTTGAATCTTTAAATGAAAGTACCTCAATAAAGGTACCTTTTATGTCACTAGACCTTTTCAATGTATAAAGATTGAATCTTTGAAAGAAAATGAGGTTTTTGAGTAAAACTTATTCGAGTTCCCTTCGACGTCCGGTAGAGTGTTTTACAGAGTAAAGATTGAATCTTTGAACGAAAATACCTCAATAAAGGTACCTAGTTTGTCACTAGACCTTTTTAATGTAAAAAGATTGAATCTCTGAAAAAAAATGATAGTTTAGAGATTAACTTATTCGAGTTACCTATGAAGTCGCGAATCGTGTTGTAAGGACTAAATATTAAACCTTTGAATGAAAATATCTCAACAAAGGAACTTATTATGTGACTAGACCTTTTTAATGTATAAGGATTGAATCTTTTGAAGAAAATGAGAGTTTTGAGTGAAACTTATTCGAGTTCCCTTTGACGTCCCGAAGAGTGTCTTACAGAGTATAGATTGAATCTTTGAATGAAAATACCTCAGTAAAGGTACCTAGTATGTCACTAGACCTTTTTAATGTAAAAAGGTTGAATCTTTGAAAGAAAATGAGAGTTTTGAGATTAACTTATTCGAGTTATCTATGAAGTCGCGAAGCGTGTTTTAATGACTAAAGATTAAATCTTTGAATGAAAATACCTCAACAAAGGAACCTATTATATGACTAAACCTTTTTAATGTATACAGATTGAATCTTTGAAAGAAAATGAGAGTTTTGAATGAAACTTATTTGAGTTCCTTTTGACGTCCCGAAGAGTGTCTTAATGAGTAAAAATAGAATCTTTGAAAGAAAAGACCTCAATAAAGGTACATTACCAGACCTTTTTAATGCATAAACGTTGAATCTTTGAAAGAAAATATGAGTATTGATTTGAACTTATTCGAGTTACTTATGAAGTGGCGAAGAGTGTTTTAAGGAGTAAAGATCGAATCCTTGATTGAAAAAATCTTAATAAAAGTACATTTTATGTCATGAAACCTTTTTAATGCATATAGATTGAATCTTTGAAACAAAACAAGAGTTTGAATTTAAAATTATTCGTGTTACCTTGTAGTCGCGAAGAGTGTTTTAATGAGTATATGTTGAATCTTTAAATGAAAGTACGTCAATAAAGGTACCTTTTATGCCACTAGACCTTTTCAATGTATAAAGATTGAATCTTTGAAAGAAAATGAGGTTTTTGAGTTAAACTTATTCGAGTTCCAATTGACGTCCCGTAGAGTGTTTTACAGAGTAAAGATTGAATCTTTGAACGAAAATACCATAATAAAGGTACCTAGTATGTCACTAGACCTTTTTAACGTAAAAAGATTGAATCTCTGAAATGAAATGTTAGTTTAGAGATTAACTTATTCGAGTTACCTATGAAGTCGCGAATCGTGTTGTAATGACTAAATATTAAATCGTTGAATGAAAATATCTCAACAAATGAACCTATTATGTGACTAGACCTTTTTAATGTATAAAGATTGAATCTTTTAAAGAAAATGAGAGTTTTGAGTGAAACTTATTCGAGTTCCCTTTGACGTTCCGAAGAGTGTTTTACAGAGTATAGATTGAATCTTTGAATGAAAATACCTCAGTAGAGGTACCTTGTTTGTCACTAGACCTTTTTAAGGTAAAAAGAACGAATCTTTGAAAGAAAATGGGAGTTTTGAGATTAACTTATTCGAGTTATCTATGAAGTCGCGAGCGTGTTTTAATGACTAAAGATTAAATCTTTGAATGAAAATACCTCAATAAAGGAGCCTATTATATGACTAAACCTTATTAATGTATACAGATTGAATCTTTGAAAGAAAATGAGAGTTTTGAATGAAACTTATTCGAGTTCCTTTTAACGTCCCGAAGAGTGTTTTGATGAGTAAAAATAGAACATATGAATGAAAATACCTCAATAAGGGTACCTATTGTGTTACCAGACCTTTTTAATGCATAAACGTTGAATCTTTGAAAGAAAATAAAAGTATTGATTTAAACTTATTCGAGTTACTTATGAAGTGGCGAAGATGGTTTTAATGAGTAAAGATCGAATCTTTGATTGAAAATATCTCAATAAAAGTACCTTTTATGTCATTAAACCTTTTTAATGCATATAGATTGAATCTTTGAAACAAAACAAGAGTTTGAATTTAAAATTATTCGTGTTACCTAGTAGTCGCGAAGAGTGTTTTAATGAGTTTATGTTGAATCATTAAATGAAAGTACCTCAATAAAGGTACCTTTTATGTCACTAGACCTTTTCAATGTATAAAGATTGAATCTTTGAAAGAAAATGAGGTTTTTGAGTTAAACTTATTCGAGTTCCCTCTGACGTCCCGTAGAGTGTTATACAGAGTAAAGATTGAATCTTTGAACGAAAATACCTCAATAAAGGTATCTAGTTTGTCACTAGACCTTTTTAATGTAAAAAGATTGAATCTCTGAAAAAAAATGATAGTTTAGAGATTAACTTATTCGAGTTACCTATGAAGTCGCGAATCGTGTTGTAATGACTAAATATTAAACCTTTGAATGAAAATATCTCAAGAAAGGAACTTATTATGTGACTAGACCTTTTTAATGTATAAAGATTGAATCTTTTGAAGAAAATGAGAGTTTTGAGTGAAACTTATTCGAGTTCCCTTTGACGTCCCGAAGAGTGTCTTACAGAGTGTAGATTGAATCTTTGAATGAAAATACCACAGTAAAGGTACCTTGTATGTCACTAGACCTTTTTAATGTAAAAAGGTAGAATCTTTGAAAGAAAATGAGAGTTTTGAGATTAACTTATTCGAGTTATCTATGAAGTCGCGAAGCATGTTTTAATGACTAAAGATTAAGTCTTTGAATGGAAATATCTCAATAATGGAACCTATTATATTACTAAACCTTTTAAATGTATACAGATTGAATCTTCGAAAGAAAATGAGAGTTTTGAATGAAACTTATTCGAGTTCCTTTTGACGTCCCGAAGAGTGTTTTAATAAGTAAAAATAGAATCTTTGAATGAAAATACCTCAATAAAGATACATTACCGGACCTTTTTAATGCATAAACGTTGAATCTTTGAAAGAAAATAGGAGTATTGATCTAAACTTTTTCGAGTTACTTATGAAGTGGCGAAGAGTGTTTTAATGAGTAAAGATCGAATCTTTGATTGAAAATATCTCAATAAAAGTACATTTTATGTCATTAAACCTTTTTAATGCATATAGATTGAATCTTTGAAACCAAACAAGAGTTTGAATTTAAAATTATTCGTGTTACCTAGTAGTCTCGAAGAGTGTTTTAATGTGTAGATGTTGAATCTTTAAATGAAAGTACCTCAATAAAGGTACCTTTTATGTCACTAGACCTTTTCAATGTATAAAGATTGAATCTTTGAAAGAAAATGAGGTTTTTGAGTAAAACTTATTCGAGTTCCCTTCGACGTCCGGTAGAGTGTTTTACAGAGTAAAGATTGAATCTTTGAACGAAAATACCTCAATAAAGGTACCTAGTTTGTCACTAGACCTTTTTAATGTAAAAAGATTGAATCTCTGAAAAAAAATGATAGTTTAGAGATTAACTTATTCGAGTTACCTATGAAGTCGCGAATCGTGTTGTAAGGACTAAATATTAAACCTTTGAATGAAAATATCTCAACAAAGGAACTTATTATGTGACTAGACCTTTTTAATGTATAAGGATTGAATCTTTTGAAGAAAATGAGAGTTTTGAGTGAAACTTATTCGAGTTCCCTTTGACGTCCCGAAGAGTGTCTTACAGAGTATAGATTGAATCTTTGAATGAAAATACCTCAGTAAAGGTACCTAGTATGTCACTAGACCTTTTTAACGTAAAAAGGTTGAATCTTTGAAAGAAAATGAGAGTTTTGAGATTAACTTATTCGAGTTATCTATGAAGTCGCGAAGCGTGTTTTAATGACTAAAGATTAAATCTTTGAATGAAAATACCTCAACAAAGGAACCTATTATATGACTAAACCTTTTTAATGTATACAGATTGAATCTTTGAAAGAAAATGAGAGTTTTGAATGAAACTTATTTGAGTTCCTTTTAACGTCCCGAAGAGTGTCTTAATGAGTAAAAATAGAATCTTTGAAAGAAAAGACCTCAATAAAGGTACATTACCAGACCTTTTTAATGCATAAACGTTGAATCTTTGAAAGAAAATATGAGTATTGATTTGAACTTATTCGAGTTACTTATGAAGTGGCGAAGAGTGTTTTAAGGAGTAAAGATCGAATCCTTGATTGAAAAAATCTTAATAAAAGTACATTTTATGTCATGAAACCTTTTTAATGCATATAGATTGAATCTTTGAAACAAAACAAGAGTTTGAATTTAAAATTATTCGTGTTACCTTGTAGTCGCGAAGAGTGTTTTAATGAGTATATGTTGAATCTTTAAATGAAAGTACGTCAATAAAGGTACCTTTTATGCCACTAGACCTTTTCAATGTATAAAGATTGAATCTTTGAAAGAAAATGAGGTTTTTGAGTTAAACTTATTCGAGTTCAAATTGACGTCCCGTAGAGTGTTTTACAGAGTAAAGATTGAATCTTTGAACGAAAATACCATAATAAAGGTACCTAGTATGTCACTAGACCTTTTTAATGTAAAAAGATTGAATCTCTGAAATGAAATGTTAGTTTAGAGATTAACTTATTCGAGTTACCTATGAAGTCGCGAATCGTGTTATAATGACTAAATATTAAATCGTTGAATGAAAATATCTCAACAAATGAACCTATTATGTGACTAGACCTTTTTAATGTATAAAGATTGAATCTTTTAAAGAAAATGAGAGTTTTGAGTGAAACTTATTCGAGTTCCCTTTGACGTTCCGAAGAGTGTTTTACAGAGTATAGATTGAATCTTTGAATGAAAATACCTCAGTAGAGGTACCTTGTTTGTCACTAGACCTTTTTAAGGTAAAAAGAACGAATCTTTGAAAGAAAATGAGAGTTTTGAATGAAACTTATTCGAGTTCCTTTTAACGTCCCGAAGAGTGTTTTGATGAGTAAAAATAGAACATATGAATGAAAATACCTCAATAAGGGTACCTATTGTGTTACCAGACCTTTTTAATGCATAAACGTTGAATCTTTGAAAGAAAATAAAAGTATTGATTTAAACTTATTCGAGTTACTTATGAAGTGGCGAAGATGGTTTTAATGAGTAAAGATCGAATCTTTGATTGAAAATATCTCAATAAAAGTACCTTTTATGTCATTAAACCTTTTTAATGCATATAGATTGAATCTTTGAAACAAAACAAGAGTTTGAATTTAAAATTATTCGTGTTACCTAGTAGTCGCGAAGAGTGTTTTAATGAGTTTATGTTGAATCATTAAATGAAAGTACCTCAATAAAGGTACCTTTTATGTCACTAGACCTTTTCAATGTATAAAGATTGAATCTTTGAAAGAAAATGAGGTTTTTGAGTTAAACTTATTCGAGTTCCCTCTGACGTCCCGTAGAGTGTTATACAGAGTAAAGATTGAATCTTTGAACGAAAATACCTCAATAAAGGTATCTAGTTTGTCACTAGACCTTTTTAATGTAAAAAGATTGAATCTCTGAAAAAAAATGATAGTTTAGAGATTAACTTATTCGAGTTACCTATGAAGTCGCGAATCGTGTTGTAATGACTAAATATTAAACCTTTGAATGAAAATATCTCAAGAAAGGAACTTATTATGTGACTAGACCTTTTTAATGTATAAAGATTGAATCTTTTGAAGAAAATGAGAGTTTTGAGTGAAACTTATTCGAGTTCCCTTTGACGTCCCGAAGAGTGTCTTACAGAGTGTAGATTGAATCTTTGAATGAAAATACCACAGTAAAGGTACCTTGTATGTCACTAGACCTTTTTAATGTAAAAAGGTAGAATCTTTGAAAGAAAATGAGAGTTTTGAGATTAACTTATTCGAGTTATCTATGAAGTCGCGAAGCATGTTTTAATGACTAAAGATTAAGTCTTTGAATGGAAATATCTCAATAATGGAACCTATTATATTACTAAACCTTTTAAATGTATACAGATTGAATCTTCGAAAGAAAATGAGAGTTTTGAATGAAACTTATTCGAGTTCCTTTTGACGTCCCGAAGAGTGTTTTAATAAGTAAAAATAGAATCTTTGAATGAAAATACCTCAATAAAGATACATTACCGGACCTTTTTAATGCATAAACGTTGAATCTTTGACAGAAAATAGGAGTATTGATCTAAACTTTTTCGAGTTACTTATGAAGTGGCGAAGAGTGTTTTAATGAGTAAAGATCGAATCTTTGATTGAAAATATCTCAATAAAAGTACATTTTATGTCATTAAACCTTTTTAATGCATATAGATTGAATCTTTGAAACCAAACAAGAGTTTGAATTTAAAATTATTCGTGTTACCTAGTAGTCTCGAAGAGTGTTTTAATGTGTAGATGTTGAATCTTTAAATGAAAGTACCTCAATAAAGGTACCTTTTATGTCACTAGACCTTTTCAATGTATAAAGATTGAATCTTTGAAAGAAAATGAGGTTTTTGAGTAAAACTTATTCGAGTTCCCTTCGACGTCCGGTAGAGTGTTTTACAGAGTAAAGATTGAATCTTTGAACGAAAATACCTCAATAAAGGTACCTAGTTTGTCACTAGACCTTTTTAATGTAAAAAGATTGAATCTCTGAAAAAAAATGATAGTTTAGAGATTAACTTATTCGAGTTACCTATGAAGTCGCGAATCGTGTTGTAAGGACTAAATATTAAACCTTTGAATGAAAATATCTCAACAAAGGAACTTATTATGTGACTAGACCTTTTTAATGTATAAGGATTGAATCTTTTGAAGAAAATGAGAGTTTTGAGTGAAACTTATTCGAGTTCCCTTTGACGTCCCGAAGAGTGTCTTACAGAGTATAGATTGAATCTTTGAATGAAAATACCTCAGTAAAGGTACCTAGTATGTCACTAGACCTTTTTAACGTAAAAAGGTTGAATCTTTGAAAGAAAATGAGAGTTTTGAGATTAACTTATTCGAGTTATCTATGAAGTCGCGAAGCGTGTTTTAATGACTAAAGATTAAATCTTTGAATGAAAATACCTCAACAAAGGAACCTATTATATGACTAAACCTTTTTAATGTATACAGATTGAATCTTTGAAAGAAAATGAGAGTTTTGAATGAAACTTATTTGAGTTCCTTTTAACGTCCCGAAGAGTGTCTTAATGAGTAAAAATAGAATCTTTGAAAGAAAAGACCTCAATAAAGGTACATTACCAGACCTTTTTAATGCATAAACGTTGAATCTTTGAAAGAAAATATGAGTATTGATTTGAACTTATTCGAGTTACTTATGAAGTGGCGAAGAGTGTTTTAAGGAGTAAAGATCGAATCCTTGATTGAAAAAATCTTAATAAAAGTACATTTTATGTCATGAAACCTTTTTAATGCATATAGATTGAATCTTTGAAACAAAACAAGAGTTTGAATTTAAAATTATTCGTGTTACCTTGTAGTCGCGAAGAGTGTTTTAATGAGTATATGTTGAATCTTTAAATGAAAGTACGTCAATAAAGGTACCTTTTATGCCACTAGACCTTTTCAATGTATAAAGATTGAATCTTTGAAAGAAAATGAGGTTTTTGAGTTAAACTTATTCGAGTTCAAATTGACGTCCCGTAGAGTGTTTTACAGAGTAAAGATTGAATCTTTGAACGAAAATACCATAATAAAGGTACCTAGTATGTCACTAGACCTTTTTAATGTAAAAAGATTGAATCTCTGAAATGAAATGTTAGTTTAGAGATTAACTTATTCGAGTTACCTATGAAGTCGCGAATCGTGTTATAATGACTAAATATTAAATCGTTGAATGAAAATATCTCAACAAATGAACCTATTATGTGACTAGACCTTTTTAATGTATAAAGATTGAATCTTTTAAAGAAAATGAGAGTTTTGAGTGAAACTTATTCGAGTTCCCTTTGACGTTCCGAAGAGTGTTTTACAGAGTATAGATTGAATCTTTGAATGAAAATACCTCAGTAGAGGTACCTTGTTTGTCACTAGACCTTTTTAAGGTAAAAAGAACGAATCTTTGAAAGAAAATGAGAGTTTTGAATGAAACTTATTCGAGTTCCTTTTAACGTCCCGAAGAGTGTTTTGATGAGTAAAAATAGAACATATGAATGAAAATACCTCAATAAGGGTACCTATTGTGTTACCAGACCTTTTTAATGCATAAACGTTGAATCTTTGAAAGAAAATAAAAGTATTGATTTAAACTTATTCGAGTTACTTATGAAGTGGCGAAGATGGTTT
Source organism: Cornus florida (assembly GCF_030987335.1). Lineage (NCBI taxonomy): Eukaryota > Viridiplantae > Streptophyta > Magnoliopsida > Cornales > Cornaceae > Cornus > Cornus florida. The sequence goes on along the minus strand of NW_026775866.1, from coordinate 153,984 downwards.
TAATGAGTAAAGATCGAATCTTTGATTGAAAATATCTCAATAAAAGTACCTTTTATGTCATTAAACCTTTTTAATGCATATAGATTGAATTTTTGAAACAAAACAAGAGTTTGAATTTAAAATTATTCGTGTTACCTAGTAGTCGCGAAGAGTGTTTTAATGAGTTTATGTTGAATCATTAAATGAAAGTACCTCAATAAAGGTACCTTTTATGTCACTAGACCTTTTCAATGTATAAAGATTGAATCTTTGAAAGAAAATGAGGTTTTTGAGTTAAACTTATTCGAGTTCCCTCTGACGTCCCGTAGAGTGTTATACAGAGTAAAGATTGAATCTTTGAACGAAAATACCTCAATAAAGGTATCTAGTTTGTCACTAGACCTTTTTAATGTAAAAAGATTGAATCTCTGAAAAAAAATGATAGTTTAGAGATTAACTTATTCGAGTTACCTATGAAGTCGCGAATCGTGTTGTAATGACTAAATATTAAACCTTTGAATGAAAATATCTCAAGAAAGGAACTTATTATGTGACTAGACCTTTTTAATGTATAAAGATTGAATCTTTTGAAGAAAATGAGAGTTTTGAGTGAAACTTATTCGAGTTCCCTTTGACGTCCCGAAGAGTGTCTTACAGAGTGTAGATTGAATCTTTGAATGAAAATACCACAGTAAAGGTACCTTGTATGTCACTAGACCTTTTTAATGTAAAAAGGTAGAATCTTTGAAAGAAAATGAGAGTTTTGAGATTAACTTATTCGAGTTATCTATGAAGTCGCGAAGCATGTTTTAATGACTAAAGATTAAGTCTTTGAATGGAAATATCTCAATAATGGAACCTATTATATTACTAAACCTTTTAAATGTATACAGATTGAATCTTCGAAAGAAAATGAGAGTTTTGAATGAAACTTATTCGAGTTCCTTTTGACGTCCCGAAGAGTGTTTTAATAAGTAAAAATAGAATCTTTGAATGAAAATACCTCAATAAAGATACATTACCGGACCTTTTTAATGCATAAACGTTGAATCTTTGACAGAAAATAGGAGTATTGATCTAAACTTTTTCGAGTTACTTATGAAGTGGCGAAGAGTGTTTTAATGAGTAAAGATCGAATCTTTGATTGAAAATATCTCAATAAAAGTACATTTTATGTCATTAAACCTTTTTAATGCATATAGATTGAATCTTTGAAACCAAACAAGAGTTTGAATTTAAAATTATTCGTGTTACCTAGTAGTCTCGAAGAGTGTTTTAATGTGTAGATGTTGAATCTTTAAATGAAAGTACCTCAATAAAGGTACCTTTTATGTCACTAGACCTTTTCAATGTATAAAGATTGAATCTTTGAAAGAAAATGAGGTTTTTGAGTTAAACTTATTCGAGTTCCCTCTGACGTCCCGTAGAGTGTTATACAGAGTAAAGATTGAATCTTTGAACGAAAATACCTCAATAAAGGTATCTAGTTTGTCACTAGACCTTTTTAATGTAAAAAGATTGAATCTCTGAAAAAAAATGATAGTTTAGAGATTAACTTATTCGAGTTACCTATGAAGTCGCGAATCGTGTTGTAATGACTAAATATTAAACCTTTGAATGAAAATATCTCAAGAAAGGAACTTATTATGTGACTAGACCTTTTTAATGTATAAAGATTGAATCTTTTGAAGAAAATGAGAGTTTTGAGTGAAACTTATTCGAGTTCCCTTTGACGTCCCGAAGAGTGTCTTACAGAGTGTAGATTGAATCTTTGAATGAAAATACCACAGTAAAGGTACCTTGTATGTCACTAGACCTTTTTAATGTAAAAAGGTAGAATCTTTGAAAGAAAATGAGAGTTTTGAGATTAACTTATTCGAGTTATCTATGAAGTCGCGAAGCATGTTTTAATGACTAAAGATTAAGTCTTTGAATGGAAATATCTCAATAATGGAACCTATTATATTACTAAACCTTTTAAATGTATACAGATTGAATCTTCGAAAGAAAATGAGAGTTTTGAATGAAACTTATTCGAGTTCCTTTTGACGTCCCGAAGAGTGTTTTAATAAGTAAAAATAGAATCTTTGAATGAAAATACCTCAATAAAGATACATTACCGGACCTTTTTAATGCATAAACGTTGAATCTTTGACAGAAAATAGGAGTATTGATCTAAACTTTTTCGAGTTACTTATGAAGTGGCGAAGAGTGTTTTAATGAGTAAAGATCGAATCTTTGATTGAAAATATCTCAATAAAAGTACATTTTATGTCATTAAACCTTTTTAATGCACATAGATTGAATCTTTGAAACCAAACAAGAGTTTGAATTTAAAATTATTCGTGTTACCTAGTAGTCTCGAAGAGTGTTTTAATGTGTAGATGTTGAATCTTTAAATGAAAGTACCTCAATAAAGGTACCTTTTATGTCACTAGACCTTTTCAATGTATAAAGATTGAATCTTTGAAAGAAAATGAGGTTTTTGAGTAAAACTTATTCGAGTTCCCTTCGACGTCCGGTAGAGTGTTTTACAGAGTAAAGATTGAATCTTTGAACGAAAATACCTCAATAAAGGTACCTAGTTTGTCACTAGACCTTTTTAATGTAAAAAGATTGAATCTCTGAAAAAAAATGATAGTTTAGAGATTAACTTATTCGAGTTACCTATGAAGTCGCGAATCGTGTTGTAAGGACTAAATATTAAACCTTTGAATGAAAATATCTCAACAAAGGAACTTATTATGTGACTAGACCTTTTTAATGTATAAGGATTGAATCTTTTGAAGAAAATGAGAGTTTTGAGTGAAACTTATTCGAGTTCCCTTTGACGTCCCGAAGAGTGTCTTACAGAGTATAGATTGAATCTTTGAATGAAAATACCTCAGTAAAGGTACCTAGTATGTCACTAGACCTTTTTAACGTAAAAAGGTTGAATCTTTGAAAGAAAATGAGAGTTTTGAGATTAACTTATTCGAGTTATCTATGAAGTCGCGAAGCGTGTTTTAATGACTAAAGATTAAATCTTTGAATGAAAATACCTCAACAAAGGAACCTATTATATGACTAAACCTTTTTAATGTATACAGATTGAATCTTTGAAAGAAAATGAGAGTTTTGAATGAAACTTATTTGAGTTCCTTTTAACGTCCCGAAGAGTGTCTTAATGAGTAAAAATAGAATCTTTGAAAGAAAAGACCTCAATAAAGGTACATTACCAGACCTTTTTAATGCATAAACGTTGAATCTTTGAAAGAAAATATGAGTATTGATTTGAACTTATTCGAGTTACTTATGAAGTGGCGAAGAGTGTTTTAAGGAGTAAAGATCGAATCCTTGATTGAAAAAATCTTAATAAAAGTACATTTTATGTCATGAAACCTTTTTAATGCATATAGATTGAATCTTTGAAACAAAACAAGAGTTTGAATTTAAAATTATTCGTGTTACCTTGTAGTCGCGAAGAGTGTTTTAATGAGTATATGTTGAATCTTTAAATGAAAGTACGTCAATAAAGGTACCTTTTATGCCACTAGACCTTTTCAATGTATAAAGATTGAATCTTTGAAAGAAAATGAGGTTTTTGAGTTAAACTTATTCGAGTTCAAATTGACGTCCCGTAGAGTGTTTTACAGAGTAAAGATTGAATCTTTGAACGAAAATACCATAATAAAGGTACCTAGTATGTCACTAGACCTTTTTAATGTAAAAAGATTGAATCTCTGAAATGAAATGTTAGTTTAGAGATTAACTTATTCGAGTTACCTATGAAGTCGCGAATCGTGTTATAATGACTAAATATTAAATCGTTGAATGAAAATATCTCAACAAATGAACCTATTATGTGACTAGACCTTTTTAATGTATAAAGATTGAATCTTTTAAAGAAAATGAGAGTTTTGAGTGAAACTTATTCGAGTTCCCTTTGACGTTCCGAAGAGTGTTTTACAGAGTATAGATTGAATCTTTGAATGAAAATACCTCAGTAGAGGTACCTTGTTTGTCACTAGACCTTTTTAAGGTAAAAAGAACGAATCTTTGAAAGAAAATGGGAGTTTTGAGATTAACTTATTCGAGTTATCTATGAAGTCGCGAAGCGTGTTTTAATGACTAAAGATTAAATCTTTGAATGAAAATACCTCAATAAAGGAACCTATTATATGACTAAACCTTATTAATGTATACAGATTGAATCTTTGAAAGAAAATGAGAGTTTTGAATGAAACTTATTCGAGTTCCTTTTAACGTCCCGAAGAGTGTTTTGATGAGTAAAAATAGAACATATGAATGAAAATACCTCAATAAGGGTACCTATTGTGTTACCAGACCTTTTTAATGCATAAACGTTGAATCTTTGAAAGAAAATAAAAGTATTGATTTAAACTTATTCGAGTTACTTATGAAGTGGCGAAGAGTGTTTTAATGAGTAAAGATCGAATCTTTGATTGAAAATATCTCAATAAAAGTACCTTTTACGTCATTAAACCTTTTTAATGCATATAGATTGAATCTTTGAAACAAAACAAGAGTTTGAATTTAAAATTATTCGTGTTACCTAGTAGTCGCGAAGAGTGTTTTAATGAGTTTATGTTGAATCATTAAATGAAAGTACCTCAATAAAGGTACCTTTTATGTCACTAGACCTTTTCAATGTATAAATATTGAATCTTTGAAAGAAAATGAGGTTTTTGAGTTAAACTTATTCGAGTTCCCTCTGACGTCCCGTAGAGTGTTATACAGAGTAAAGATTGAATCTTTGAACGAAAATACCTCAATAAAGGTATCTAGTTTGTCACTAGACCTTTTTAATGTAAAAAGATTGAATCTCTGAAAAAAAATGATAGTTTAGAGATTAACTTATTCGAGTTACCTATGAAGTCGCGAATCGTGTTGTAATGACTAAATATTAAACCTTTGAATGAAAATATCTCAACAAAGGAACTTATTATGTGACTAGACCTTTTTAATGTATAAAGATTGAATCTTTTGAAGAAAATGAGAGTTTTGAGTGAAACTTATTCGAGTTCCCTTTGACGTCCCGAAGAGTGTCTTACAGAGTGTAGATTGAATCTTTGAATGAAAATACCACAGTAAAGGTACCTTGTATGTCACTAGACCTTTTTAATGTAAAAAGGTAGAATCTTTGAAAGAAAATGAGAGTTTTGAGATTAACTTATTCGAGTTATCTATGAAGTCGCGAAGCATGTTTTAATGACTAAAGATTAAGTCTTTGAATGGAAATATCTCAATAATGGAACCTATTATATTACTAAACCTTTTAAATGTATACAGATTGAATCTTCGAAAGAAAATGAGAGTTTTGAATGAAACTTATTCGAGTTCCTTTTGACGTCCCGAAGAGTGTTTTAATAAGTAAAAATAGAATCTTTGAATGAAAATACCTCAATAAAGATACATTACCGGACCATTTTAATGCATAAACGTCGAATCTTTGAAAGAAAATAAGAGTATTGATCTAAACTTTTTCGAGTTACTTATGAAGTGGCGAAGAGTGTTTTAATGAGTAAAGATCGAATCTTTGATTGAAAATATCTCAATAAAAGTACATTTTATGTCATTAAACCTTTTTAATGCATATAGATTGAATCTTTGAAACCAAACAAGAGTTTGAATTTAAAATTATTCGTGTTACCTAGTAGTCTCGAAGAGTGTTTTAATGTGTAGATGTTGAATCTTTAAATGAAAGTACCTCAATAAAGGTACATTTTATGTCACTAGACCTTTTCAATGTATAAAGATTGAATCTTTGAAAGAAAATGAGGTTTTTGAGTAAAACTTATTCGAGTTCCCTTCGACGTCCGGTAGAGTGTTTTACAGAGTAAAGATTGAATCTTTGAACGAAAATACCTCAATAAAGGTACCTAGTTTGTCACTAGACCTTTTTAATGTAAAAAGATTGAATCTCTGAAAAAAAATGATAGTTTAGAGATTAACTTATTCGAGTTACCTATGAAGTCGCAAATCGTGTTGTAAGGACTAAATATTAAACCTTTGAATGAAAATATCTCAACAAAGGAACTTATTATGTGACTAGACCTTTTTAATGTATAAGGATTGAATCTTTTGAAGAAAATGAGAGTTTTGAGTGAAACTTATTCGAGTTCCCTTTGACGTCCCGAAGAGTGTCTTACAGAGTATAGATTGAATCTTTGAATGAAAATACCTCAGTAAAGGTACCTAGTATGTCACTAGACCTTTTTAATGTAAAAAGGTTGAATCTTTGAAAGAAAATGAGAGTTTTGAGATTAACTTATTCGAGTTATCTATGAAGTCGCGAAGCGTGTTTTAATGACTAAAGATTAAATCTTTGAATGAAAATACCTCAACAAAGGAACCTATTATATGACTAAACCTTTTTAATGTATACAGATTGAATCTTTGAAAGAAAATGAGAGTTTTGAATGAAACTTATTTGAGTTCCTTTTGACGTCCCGAAGAGTGTCTTAATGAGTAAAAATAGAATCTTTGAAAGAAAAGACCTCAATAAAGGTACATTACCAGACCTTTTTAATGCATAAACGTTGAATCTTTGAAAGAAAATATGAGTATTGATTTGAACTTATTCGAGTTACTTATGAAGTGGCGAAGAGTGTTTTAAGGAGTAAAGATCGAATCTTTGATTGAAAAAATCTTAATAAAAGTACATTTTATGTCATGAAACCTTTTTAATGCATATAGATTGAATCTTTGAAACAAAACAAGAGTTTGAATTTAAAATTATTCGTGTTACCTTGTAGTCGCGAAGAGTGTTTTAATGAGTATATGTTGAATCTTTAAATGAAAGTACGTCAATAAAGGTACCTTTTATGCCACTAGACCTTTTCAATGTATAAAGATTGAATCTTTGAAAGAAAATGAGGTTTTTGAGTTAAACTTATTCGAGTTCCAATTGACGTCCCGTAGAGTGTTTTACAGAGTAAAGATTGAATCTTTGAACGAAAATACCATAATAACGGTACCTAGTATGTCACTAGACCTTTTTAATGTAAAAAGATTGAATCTCTGAAATGAAATGTTAGTTTAGAGATTAACTTATTCGAGTTACCTATGAAGTCGCGAATCGTGTTGTAATGACTAAATATTAAATCATTGAATGAAAATATCTCAACAAATGAACCTATTATGTGACTAGACCTTTTTAATGTATAAAGATTGAATCTTTTAAAGAAAATGAGAGTTTTGAGTGAAACTTATTCGAGTTCCCTTTGACGTTCCGAAGAGTGTTTTACAGAGTATAGATTGAATCTTTGAATGAAAATACCTCAGTAGAGGTACCTTGTTTGTCACTAGACCTTTTTAAGGTAAAAAGAACGAATCTTTGAAAGAAAATGGGAGTTTTGAGATTAACTTATTCGAGTTATCTATATAGTCGCGAAGCGTGTTTTAATGACTAAAGATTAAATCTTTGAATGAAAATACCTCAATAAAGGAACCTATTATATGACTAAACCTTATTAATGTATACAGATTGAATCTTTGAAAGAAAATGAGAGTTTTGAATGAAACTTATTCGAGTTCCTTTTAACCTCCCGAAGAGTGTTTTGATGAGTAAAAATAGAACATATGAATGAAAATACCTCAATAAGGGTACCTATTGTGTTACCAGACCTTTTTAATGCATAAACGTTGAATCTTTGAAAGAAAATAAAAGTATTGATTTAAACTTATTCGAGTTACTTATGAAGTGGCAAAGAGTGTTTTAATGAGTAAAGATCGAATCTTTGATTGAAAATATCTCAATAAAAGTACCTTTTATGTCATTAAACCTTTTTAATGCATATAGATTGAATCTTTGAAACAAAACAAGAGTTTGAATTTAAAATTATTCGTGTTACCTAGTAGTCGCGAAGAGTGTTTTAATGAGTTTATGTTGAATCATTAAATGAAAGTACCTCAATAAAGGTACCTTTTATGTCACTAGACCTTTTCAATGTATAAAGATTGAATCTTTGAAAGAAAATGAGGTTTTTGAGTTAAACTTATTCGAGTTCCCTCTGACGTCCCGTAGAGTGTTATACAGAGTAAAGATTGAATCTTTGAACGAAAATACCTCAATAAAGGTATCTAGTTTGTCACTAGACCTTTTTAATGTAAAAAGATTGAATCTCTGAAAAAAAATGATAGTTTAGAGATTAACTTATTCGAGTTACCTATGAAGTCGCGAATCGTGTTGTAATGACTAAATATTAAACCTTTGAATGAAAATATCTCAAGAAAGGAACTTATTATGTGACTAGACCTTTTTAATGTATAAAGATTGAATCTTTTGAAGAAAATGAGAGTTTTGAGTGAAACTTATTCGAGTTTCCTTTGACGTCCCGAAGAGTGTCTTACAGAGTGTAGATTGAATCTTTGAATGAAAATACCACAGTAAAGGTACCTTGTATGTCACTAGACCTTTTTAATGTAAAAAGGTAGAATCTTTGAAAGAAAATGAGAGTTTTGAGATTAACTTATTCGAGTTATCTATGAAGTCGCGAAGCATGTTTTAATGACTAAAGATTAAGTCTTTGAATGGAAATATCTCAATAATGGAACCTATTATATTACTAAACCTTTTAAATGTATACAGATTGAATCTTCGAAAGAAAATGAGAGTTTTGAATGAAACTTATTCGAGTTCCTTTTGACGTCCCGAAGAGTGTTTTAATAAGTAAAAATAGAATCTTTGAATGAAAATACCTCAATAAAGATACATTACCGGACCTTTTTAATGCATAAACGTTGAATCTTTGAAAGAAAATAAGAGTATTGATCTAAACTTTTTCGAGTTACTTATGAAGTGGCGAAGAGTGTTTTAATGAGTAAAGATCGAATCTTTGATTGAAAATATCTCAATAAAAGTACATTTTATGTCATTAAACCTTTTTAATGCATATAGATTGAATCTTTGAAACCAAACAAGAGTTTGAATTTAAAATTATTCGTGTTACCTAGTAGTCTCGAAGAGTGTTTTAATGTGTAGATGTTGAATCTTTAAATGAAAGTACCTCAATAAAGGTACCTTTTATGTCACTAGACCTTTTCAATGTATAAAGATTGAATCTTTGAAAGAAAATGAGGTTTTTGAGTAAAACTTATTCGAGTTCCCTTCGACGTCCGGTAGAGTGTTTTACAGAGTAAAGATTGAATCTTTGAACGAAAATACCTCAATAAAGGTACCTAGTTTGTCACTAGACCTTTTTAATGTAAAAAGATTGAATCTCTGAAAAAAAATGATAGTTTAGAGATTAACTTATTCGAGTTACCTATGAAGTCGCAAATCGTGTTGTAAGGACTAAATATTAAACCTTTGAATGAAAATATCTCAACAAAGGAACTTATTATGTGACTAGACCTTTTTAATGTATAAGGATTGAATCTTTTGAAGAAAATGAGAGTTTTGAGTGAAACTTATTCGAGTTCCCTTTGACGTCCCGAAGAGTGTCTTACAGAGTATAGATTGAATCTTTGAATGAAAATACCTCAGTAAAGGTACCTAGTATGTCACTAGACCTTTTTAATGTAAAAAGGTTGAATCTTTGAAAGAAAATGAGAGTTTTGAGATTAACTTATTCGAGTTATCTATGAAGTCGCGAAGCGTGTTTTAATGACTAAAGATTAAATCTTTGAATGAAAATACCTCAACAAAGGAACCTATTATATGACTAAACCTTTTTAATGTATACAGATTGAATCTTTGAAAGAAAATGAGAGTTTTGAATGAAACTTATTTGAGTTCCTTTTGACGTCCCGAAGAGTGTCTTAATGAGTAAAAATAGAATCTTTGAAAGAAAAGACCTCAATAAAGGTACATTACCAGACCTTTTTAATGCATAAACGTTGAATCTTTGAAAGAAAATATGAGTATTGATTTGAACTTATTCGAGTTACTTATGAAGTGGCGAAGAGTGTTTTAAGGAGTAAAGATCGAATCTTTGATTGAAAAAATCTTAATAAAAGTACATTTTATGTCATGAAACCTTTTTAATGCATATAGATTGAATCTTTGAAACAAAACAAGAGTTTGAATTTAAAATTATTCGTGTTACCTTGTAGTCGCGAAGAGTGTTTTAATGAGTATATGTTGAATCTTTAAATGAAAGTACATCAATAAAGGTACCTTTTATGCCACTAGACCTTTTCAATGTATAAAGATTGAATCTTTGAAAGAAAATGAGGTTTTTGAGTTAAACTTATTCGAGTTCCAATTGACGTCCCGTAGAGTGTTTTACAGAGTAAAGATTGAATCTTTGAACGAAAATACCATAATAAAGGTACCTAGTATGTCACTAGACCTTTTTAATGTAAAAAGATTGAATCTCTGAAATGAAATGTTAGTTTAGAGATTAACTTATTCGAGTTACCTATGAAGTCGCGAATCGTGTTGTAATGACTAAATATTAAATCATTGAATGAAAATATCTCAACAAATGAACCTATTATGTGACTAGACCTTTTTAATGTATAAAGATTGAATCTTTTAAAGAAAATGAGAGTTTTGAGTGAAACTTATTCGAGTTCCCTTTGACGTTCCGAAGAGTGTTTTACAGAGTATAGATTGAATCTTTGAATGAAAATACCTCAGTAGAGGTACCTTGTTTGTCACTAGACCTTTTTAAGGTAAAAAGAACGAATCTTTGAAAGAAAATGGGAGTTTTGAGATTAACTTATTCGAGTTATCTATATAGTCGCGAAGCGTGTTTTAATGACTAAAGATTAAATCTTTGAATGAAAATACCTCAATAAAGGAACCTATTATATGACTAAACCTTATTAATGTATACAGATTGAATCTTTGAAAGAAAATGAGAGTTTTGAATGAAACTTATTCGAGTTCCTTTTAACCTCCCGAAGAGTGTTTTGATGAGTAAAAATAGAACATATGAATGAAAATACCTCAATAAGGGTACCTATTGTGTTACCAGACCTTTTTAATGCATAAACGTTGAATCTTTGAAAGAAAATAAAAGTATTGATTTAAACTTATTCGAGTTACTTATGAAGTGGCAAAGAGTGTTTTAATGAGTAAAGATCGAATCTTTGATTGAAAATATCTCAATAAAAGTACCTTTTATGTCATTAAACCTTTTTAATGCATATAGATTGAATCTTTGAAACAAAACAAGAGTTTGAATTTAAAATTATTCGTGTTACCTAGTAGTCGCGAAGAGTGTTTTAATGAGTTTATGTTGAATCATTAAATGAAAGTACCTCAATAAAGGTACCTTTTATGTCACTAGACCTTTTCAATGTATAAAGATTGAATCTTTGAAAGAAAATGAGGTTTTTGAGTTAAACTTATTCGAGTTCCCTCTGACGTCCCGTAGAGTGTTATACAGAGTAAAGATTGAATCTTTGAACGAAAATACCTCAATAAAGGTATCTAGTTTGTCACTAGACCTTTTTAATGTAAAAAGATTGAATCTCTGAAAAAAAATGATAGTTTAGAGATTAACTTATTCGAGTTACCTATGAAGTCGCGAATCGTGTTGTAATGACTAAATATTAAACCTTTGAATGAAAATATCTCAAGAAAGGAACTTATTATGTGACTAGACCTTTTTAATGTATAAAGATTGAATCTTTTGAAGAAAATGAGAGTTTTGAGTGAAACTTATTCGAGTTTCCTTTGACGTCCCGAAGAGTGTCTTACAGAGTGTAGATTGAATCTTTGAATGAAAATACCACAGTAAAGGTACCTTGTATGTCACTAGACCTTTTTAATGTAAAAAGGTAGAATCTTTGAAAGAAAATGAGAGTTTTGAGATTAACTTATTCGAGTTATCTATGAAGTCGCGAAGCATGTTTTAATGACTAAAGATTAAGTCTTTGAATGGAAATATCTCAATAATGGAACCTATTATATTACTAAACCTTTTAAATGTATACAGATTGAATCTTCGAAAGAAAATGAGAGTTTTGAATGAAACTTATTCGAGTTCCTTTTGACGTCCCGAAGAGTGTTTTAATAAGTAAAAATAGAATCTTTGAATGAAAATACCTCAATAAAGATACATTACCGAACCTTTTTAATGCATAAACGTTGAATCTTTGAAAGAAAATAAGAGTATTGATCTAAACTTTTTCGAGTTACTTATGAAGTGGCGAAGAGTGTTTTAATGAGTAAAGATCGAATCTTTGATTGAAAATATCTCAATAAAAGTACATTTTATGTCATTAAACCTTTTTAATGCATATAGATTGAATCTTTGAAACCAAACAAGAGTTTGAATTTAAAATTATTCGTGTTACCTAGTAGTCTCGAAGAGTGTTTTAATGTGTAGATGTTGAATCTTTAAATGAAAGTACCTCAATAAAGGTACCTTTTATGTCACTAGACCTTTTCAATGTATAAAGATTGAATCTTTGAAAGAAAATGAGGTTTTTGAGTAAAACTTATTCGAGTTCCCTTCGACGTCCGGTAGAGTGTTTTACAGAGTAAAGATTGAATCTTTGAACAAAAATACCTCAATAAAGGTACCTAGTTTGTCACTAGACCTTTTTAATGTAAAAAGATTGAATCTCTGAAAAAAATGATAGTTTAGAGATTAACTTATTCGAGTTACCTATGAAGTCGCGAATCGTGTTGTAAGGACTAAATATTAAACCTTTGAATGAAAATATCTCAACAAAGGAACTTATTATGTGACTAGACCTTTTTAATGTATAAGGATTGAATCTTTTGAAGAAAATGAGAGTTTTGAGTGAAACTTATTCGAGTTCCCTTTGACGTCCCGAAGAGTGTCTTACAGAGTATAGATTGAATCTTTGAATGAAAATACCTCAGTAAAGGTACCTAGTATGTCACTAGACCTTTTTAATGTAAAAAGGTTGAATCTTTGAAAGAAAATGAGAGTTTTGAGATTAACTTATTCGAGTTATCTATGAAGTCGCGAAGCGTGTTTTAATGACTAAAGATTAAATCTTTGAATGAAAATACCTCAACAAAGGAACCTATTATATGACTAAACCTTTTTAATGTATACAGATTGAATCTTTGAAAGAAAATGAGAGTTTTGAATGAAACTTATTTGAGTTCCTTTTGACGTCCCGAAGAGTGTCTTAATGAGTAAAAATAGAATCTTTGAAAGAAAAGACCTCAATAAAGGTACATTACCAGACCTTTTTAATGCATAAACGTTGAATCTTTGAAAGAAAATATGAGTATTGATTTGAACTTATTCGAGTTACTTATGAAGTGGCGAAGAGTGTTTTAAGGAGTAAAGATCGAATCCTTGATTGAAAAAATCTTAATAAAAGTACATTTTATGTCATGAAACCTTTTTAATGCATATAGATTGAATCTTTGAAACAAAACAAGAGTTTGAATTTAAAATTATTCGTGTTACCTTGTAGTCGCGAAGAGTGTTTTAATGAGTATATGTTGAATCTTTAAATGAAAGTACGTCAATAAAGGTACCTTTTATGCCACTAGACCTTTTCAATGTATAAAGATTGAATCTTTGAAAGAAAATGAGGTTTTTGAGTTAAACTTATTCGAGTTCCAATTGACGTCCCGTAGAGTGTTTTACAGAGTAAAGATTGAATCTTTGAACGAAAATACCATAATAAAGGTACCTAGTATGTCACTAGACCTTTTTAATGTAAAAAGATTGAATCTCTGAAATGAAATGTTAGTTTAGAGATTAACTTATTCGAGTTACCTATGAAGTCGCGAATCGTGTTGTAATGACTAAATATTAAATCGTTGAATGAAAATATCTCAACAAATGAACCTATTATGTGACTAGACCTTTTTAATGTATAAAGATTGAATCTTTTAAAGAAAATGAGAGTTTTGAGTGAAACTTATTCGAGTTCCCTTTGACGTTCCGAAGAGTGTTTTACAGAGTATAGATTGAATCTTTGAATGAAAATACCTCAGTAGAGGTACCTTGTTTGTCACTAGACCTTTTTAAGGTAAAAAGAACGAATCTTTGAAAGAAAATGGGAGTTTTGAGATTAACTTATTCGAGTTATCTATGAAGTCGCGAGCGTGTTTTAATGACTAAAGATTAAATCTTTGAATGAAAATACCTCAATAAAGGAACCTATTATATGACTAAACCTTATTAATGTATACAGATTGAATCTTTGAAAGAAAATGAGAGTTTTGAATGAAACTTATTCGAGTTCCTTTTAACGTCCCGAAGAGTGTTTTGATGAGTAAAAATAGAACATATGAATGAAAATACCTCAATAAGGGTACCTATTGTGTTACCAGACCTTTTTAATGCATAAACGTTGAATCTTTGAAAGAAAATAAAAGTATTGATTTAAACTTATTCGAGTTACTTATGAAGTGGCGAAGATGGTTTTAATGAGTAAAGATCGAATCTTTGATTGAAAATATCTCAATAAAAGTACCTTTTATGTCATTAAACCTTTTTAATGCATATAGATTGAATCTTTGAAACAAAACAAGAGTTTGAATTTAAAATTATTCGTGTTACCTAGTAGTCGCGAAGAGTGTTTTAATGAGTTTATGTTGAATCATTAAATGAAAGTACCTCAATAAAGGTACCTTTTATGTCACTAGACCTTTTCAATGTATAAAGATTGAATCTTTGAAAGAAAATGAGGTTTTTGAGTTAAACTTATTCGAGTTCCCTCTGACGTCCCGTAGAGTGTTATACAGAGTAAAGATTGAATCTTTGAACGAAAATACCTCAATAAAGGTATCTAGTTTGTCACTAGACCTTTTTAATGTAAAAAGATTGAATCTCTGAAAAAAAATGATAGTTTAGAGATTAACTTATTCGAGTTACCTATGAAGTCGCGAATCGTGTTGTAATGACTAAATATTAAACCTTTGAATGAAAATATCTCAAGAAAGGAACTTATTATGTGACTAGACCTTTTTAATGTATAAAGATTGAATCTTTTGAAGAAAATGAGAGTTTTGAGTGAAACTTATTCGAGTTCCCTTTGACGTCCCGAAGAGTGTCTTACAGAGTGTAGATTGAATCTTTGAATGAAAATACCACAGTAAAGGTACCTTGTATGTCACTAGACCTTTTTAATGTAAAAAGGTAGAATCTTTGAAAGAAAATGAGAGTTTTGAGATTAACTTATTCGAGTTATCTATGAAGTCGCGAAGCATGTTTTAATGACTAAAGATTAAGTCTTTGAATGGAAATATCTCAATAATGGAACCTATTATATTACTAAACCTTTTAAATGTATACAGATTGAATCTTCGAAAGAAAATGAGAGTTTTGAATGAAACTTATTCGAGTTCCTTTTGACGTCCCGAAGAGTGTTTTAATAAGTAAAAATAGAATCTTTGAATGAAAATACCTCAATAAAGATACATTACCGGACCATTTTAATGCATAAACGTCGAATCTTTGAAAGAAAATATGAGTATTGATCTAAACTTTTTCGAGTTACTTATGAAGTGGCGAAGAGTGTTTTAATGAGTAAAGATCGAATCTTTGATTGAAAATATCTCAATAAAAGTACATTTTATGTCATTAAACCTTTTTAATGCATATAGATTGAATCTTTGAAACCAAACAAGAGTTTGAATTTAAAATTATTCGTGTTACCTAGTAGTCTCGAAGAGTGTTTTAATGTGTAGATGTTGAATCTTTAAATGAAAGTACCTCAATAAAGGTACATTTTATGTCACTAGACCTTTTCAATGTATAAAGATTGAATCTTTGAAAGAAAATGAGGTTTTTGAGTAAAACTTATTCGAGTTCCCTTCGACGTCCGGTAGAGTGTTTTACAGAGTAAAGATTGAATCTTTGAACGAAAATACCTCAATAAAGGTACCTAGTTTGTCACTAGACCTTTTTAATGTAAAAAGATTGAATCTCTGAAAAAAAATGATAGTTTAGAGATTAACTTATTCGAGTTACCTATGAAGTCGCGAATCGTGTTGTAAGGACTAAATATTAAACCTTTGAATGAAAATATCTCAACAAAGGAACTTATTATGTGACTAGACCTTTTTAATGTATAAGGATTGAATCTTTTGAAGAAAATGAGAGTTTTGAGTGAAACTTATTCGAGTTCCCTTTGACGTCCCGAAGAGTGTCTTACAGAGTATAGATTGAATCTTTGAATGAAAATACCTCAGTAAAGGTACCTAGTATGTCACTAGACCTTTTTAATGTAAAAAGGTTGAATCTTTGAAAGAAAATGAGAGTTTTGAGATTAACTTATTCGAGTTATCTATGAAGTCGCGAAGCGTGTTTTAATGACTAAAGATTAAATCTTTGAATGAAAATACCTCAACAAAGGAACCTATTATATGACTAAACCTTTTTAATGTATACAGATTGAATCTTTGAAAGAAAATGAGAGTTTTGAATGAAACTTATTTGAGTTCCTTTTGACGTCCCGAAGAGTGTCTTAATGAGTAAAAATAGAATCTTTGAAAGAAAAGACCTCAATAAAGGTACATTACCAGACCTTTTTAATGCATAAACGTTGAATCTTTGAAAGAAAATATGAGTATTGATTTGAACTTATTCGAGTTACTTATGAAGTGGCGAAGAGTGTTTTAAGGAGTAAAGATCGAATCCTTGATTGAAAAAATCTTAATAAAAGTACATTTTATGTCATGAAACCTTTTTAATGCATATAGATTGAATCTTTGAAACAAAACAAGAGTTTGAATTTAAAATTATTCGTGTTACCTTGTAGTCGCGAAGAGTGTTTTAATGAGTATATGTTGAATCTTTAAATGAAAGTACGTCAATAAAGGTACCTTTTATGCCACTAGACCTTTTCAATGTATAAAGATTGAATCTTTGAAAGAAAATGAGGTTTTTGAGTTAAACTTATTCGAGTTCCAATTGACGTCCCGTAGAGTGTTTTACAGAGTAAAGATTGAATCTTTGAACGAAAATACCATAATAAAGGTACCTAGTATGTCACTAGACCTTTTTAATGTAAAAAGATTGAATCTCTGAAATGAAATGTTAGTTTAGAGATTAACTTATTCGAGTTACCTATGAAGTCGCGAATCGTGTTGTAATGACTAAATATTAAATCGTTGAATGAAAATATCTCAACAAATGAACCTATTATGTGACTAGACCTTTTTAATGTATAAAGATTGAATCTTTTAAAGAAAATGAGAGTTTTGAGTGAAACTTATTCGAGTTCCCTTTGACGTTCCGAAGAGTGTTTTACAGAGTATAGATTGAATCTTTGAATGAAAATACCTCAGTAGAGGTACCTTGTTTGTCACTAGACCTTTTTAAGGTAAAAAGAACGAATCTTTGAAAGAAAATGGGAGTTTTGAGATTAACTTATTCGAGTTATCTATGAAGTCGCGAGCGTGTTTTAATGACTAAAGATTAAATCTTTGAATGAAAATACCTCAATAAAGGAACCTATTATATGACTAAACCTTATTAATGAATACAGATTGAATCTTTGAAAGAAAATGAGAGTTTTGAATGAAACTTATTCGAGTTCCTTTTAACGTCCCGAAGAGTGTTTTGATGAGTAAAAATAGAACATATGAATGAAAATACCTCAATAAGGGTACCTATTGTGTTACCAGACCTTTTTAATGCATAAACGTTGAATCTTTGAAAGAAAATAAAAGTATTGATTTAAACTTATTCGAGTTACTTATGAAGTGGCGAAGATGGTTTTAATGAGTAAAGATCGAATCTTTGATTGAAAATATCTCAATAAAAGTACCTTTTATGTCATTAAACCTTTTTAATGCATATAGATTGAATCTTTGAAACAAAACAAGAGTTTGAATTTAAAATTATTCGTGTTACCTAGTAGTCGCGAAGAGTGTTTTAATGAGTTTATGTTGAATCATTAAATGAAAGTACCTCAATAAAGGTACCTTTTATGTCACTAGACCTTTTCAATGTATAAAGATTGAATCTTTGAAAGAAAATGAGGTTTTTTAGTTAAACTTATTCGAGTTCCCTCTGACGTCCCGTAGAGTGTTATACAGAGTAAAGATTGAATCTTTGAACGAAAATACCTCAATAAAGGTATCTAGTTTGTCACTAGACCTTTTTAATGTAAAAAGATTGAATCTCTGAAAAAAAATGATAGTTTAGAGATTAACTTATTCGAGTTACCTATGAAGTCGCGAATCGTGTTGTAATGACTAAATATTAAACCTTTGAATGAAAATATCTCAAGAAAGGAACTTATTATGTGACTAGACCTTTTTAATGTATAAAGATTGAATCTTTTGAAGAAAATGAGAGTTTTGAGTGAAACTTATTCGAGTTCCCTTTGACGTCCCGAAGAGTGTCTTACAGAGTGTAGATTGAATCTTTGAATGAAAATACCACAGTAAAGGTACCTTGTATGTCACTAGACCTTTTTAATGTAAAAAGGTAGAATCTTTGAAAGAAAATGAGAGTTTTGAGATTAACTTATTCGAGTTATCTATGAAGTCGCGAAGCATGTTTTAATGACTAAAGATTAAGTCTTTGAATGGAAATATCTCAATAATGGAACCTATTATATTACTAAACCTTTTAAATGTATACAGATTGAATCTTCGAAAGAAAATGAGAGTTTTGAATGAAACTTATTCGAGTTCCTTTTGACGTCCCGAAGAGTGTTTTAATAAGTAAAAATAGAATCTTTGAATGAAAATACCTCAATAAAGATACATTACCGGACCATTTTAATGCATAAACGTCGAATCTTTGAAAGAAAATATGAGTATTGATCTAAACTTTTTCGAGTTACTTATGAAGTGGCGAAGAGTGTTTTAATGAGTAAAGATCGAATCTTTGATTGAAAATATCTCAATAAAAGTACATTTTATGTCATTAAACCTTTTTAATGCATATAGATTGAATCTTTGAAACCAAACAAGAGTTTGAATTTAAAATTATTCGTGTTACCTAGTAGTCTCGAAGAGTGTTTTAATGTGTAGATGTTGAATCTTTAAATGAAAGTACCTCAATAAAGGTACATTTTATGTCACTAGACCTTTTCAATGTATAAAGATTGAATCTTTGAAAGAAAATGAGGTTTTTGAGTAAAACTTATTCGAGTTCCCTTCGACGTCCGGTAGAGTGTTTTACAGAGTAAAGATTGAATCTTTGAACGAAAATACCTCAATAAAGGTACCTAGTTTGTCACTAGACCTTTTTAATGTAAAAAGATTGAATCTCTGAAAAAAAATGATA
The DNA here is from genome assembly GCF_030987335.1 of Cornus florida. Lineage (NCBI taxonomy): Eukaryota > Viridiplantae > Streptophyta > Magnoliopsida > Cornales > Cornaceae > Cornus > Cornus florida. The sequence continues at coordinate 134,863 of NW_026775866.1, read as the reverse complement.
GTTTAGAGATTAACTTATTCGAGTTACCTATGAAGTCGCGAATCGTGTTGTAAGGACTAAATATTAAACCTTTGAATGAAAATATCTCAACAAAGGAACTTATTATGTGACTAGACCTTTTTAATGTATAAGGATTGAATCTTTTGAAGAAAATGAGAGTTTTGAGTGAAACTTATTCGAGTTCCCTTTGACGTCCCGAAGAGTGTCTTACAGAGTATAGATTGAATCTTTGAATGAAAATACCTCAGTAAAGGTACCTAGTATGTCACTAGACCTTTTTAATGTAAAAAGGTTGAATCTTTGAAAGAAAATGAGAGTTTTGAGATTAACTTATTCGAGTTATCTATGAAGTCGCGAAGCGTGTTTTAATGACTAAAGATTAAATCTTTGAATGAAAATACCTCAACAAAGGAACCTATTATATGACTAAACCTTTTTAATGTATACAGATTGAATCTTTGAAAGAAAATGAGAGTTTTGAATGAAACTTATTTGAGTTCCTTTTGACGTCCCGAAGAGTGTCTTAATGAGTAAAAATAGAATCTTTGAAAGAAAAGACCTCAATAGAAGTACATTACCAGACCTTTTTAATGCATAAACGTTGAATCTTTGAAAGAAAATATGAGTATTGATTTGAACTTATTCGAGTTACTTATGAAGTGGCGAAGAGTGTTTTAAGGAGTAAAGATCGAATCCTTGATTGAAAAAATCTTAATAAAAGTACATTTTATGTCATGAAACCTTTTTAATGCATATAGATTGAATCTTTGAAACAAAACAAGAGTTTGAATTTAAAATTATTCGTGTTACCTTGTAGTCGCGAAGAGTGTTTTAATGAGTATATGTTGAATCTTTAAATGAAAGTACGTCAATAAAGGTACCTTTTATGCCACTAGACCTTTTCAATGTATAAAGATTGAATCTTTGAAAGAAAATGAGGTTTTTGAGTTAAACTTATTCGAGTTCCAATTGACGTCCCGTAGAGTGTTTTACAGAGTAAAGATTGAATCTTTGAACGAAAATACCATAATAAAGGTACCTAGTATGTCACTAGACCTTTTTAATGTAAAAAGATTGAATCTCTGAAATGAAATGTTAGTTTAGAGATTAACTTATTCGAGTTACCTATGAAGTCGCGAATCGTGTTGTAATGACTAAATATTAAATCGTTGAATGAAAATATCTCAACAAATGAACCTATTATGTGACTAGAGCTTTTTAATGTATAAAGATTGAATCTTTTAAAGAAAATGAGAGTTTTGAGTGAAACTTATTCGAGTTCCCTTTGACGTTCCGAAGAGTGTTTTACAGAGTATAGATTGAATCTTTGAATGAAAATACCTCAGTAGAGGTACCTTGTTTGTCACTAGACCTTTTTAAGGTAAAAAGAACGAATCTTTGAAAGAAAATGGGAGTTTTGAGATTAACTTATTCGAGTTATCTATGAAGTCGCGAAGCGTGTTTTAATGACTAAAGATTAAATCTTTGAATGAAAATACCTCAATAAAGGAACCTATTATATGACTAAACCTTATTAATGTATACAGATTGAATCTTTGAAAGAAAATGAGAGTTTTGAATGAAACTTATTCGAGTTCCTTTTAACGTCCCGAAGAGTGTTTTGATGAATAAAAATAGAACATATGAATGAAAATACCTCAATAAGGGTACCTATTGTGTTACCAGACCTTTTTAATGCATAAACGTTGAATCTTTGAAAGAAAATAAAAGTATTGATTTAAACTTATTCGAGTTACTTATGAAGTGGCGAAGAGTGTTTTAATGAGTAAAGATCGAATCTTTGATTGAAAATATCTCAATAAAAGTACCTTTTATGTCATTAAACCTTTTTAATGCATATAGATTGAATCTTTGAAACAAAACAAGAGTTTGAATTTAAAATTATTCGTGTTACCTAGTAGTCGCGAAGAGTGTTTTAATGAGTTTATGTTGAATCATTAAATGAAAGTACCTCAATAAAGGTACCTTTTATGTCACTAGACCTTTTCAATGTATAAAGATTGAATCTTTGAAAGAAAATGAGGTTTTTGAGTTAAACTTATTCGAGTTCCCTCTGACGTCCCGTAGAGTGTTATACAGAGTAAAGATTGAATCTTTGAACGAAAATACCTCAATAAAGGTATCTAGTTTGTCACTAGACCTTTTTAATGTAAAAAGATTGAATCTCTGAAAAAAGATGATAGTTTAGAGATTAACTTATTCGAGTTACCTATGAAGTCGCGAATCGTGTTGTAATGACTAAATATTAAACCTTTGAATGAAAATATCTCAAGAAAGGAACTTATTATGTGACTAGACCTTTTTAATGTATAAAGATTGAATCTTTTGAAGAAAATGAGAGTTTTGAGTGAAACTTATTCGAGTTCCCTTTGACGTCCCGAAGAGTGTCTTACAGAGTGTAGATTGAATCTTTGAATGAAAATACCACAGTAAAGGTACCTTGTATGTCACTAGACCTTTTTAATGTAAAAAGGTAGAATCTTTGAAAGAAAATGAGAGTTTTGAGATTAACTTATTCGAGTTATCTATGAAGTCGCGAAGCATGTTTTAATGACTAAAGATTAAGTCTTTGAATGGAAATATCTCAATAATGGAACCTATTATATTACTAAACCTTTTAAATGTATACAGATTGAATCTTCGAAAGAAAATGAGAGTTTTGAATGAAACTTATTCGAGTTCCTTTTGACGTCCCGAAGAGTGTTTTAATAAGTAAAAATAGAATCTTTGAATGAAAATACCTCAATAAAGATACATTACCGGACCTTTTTAATGCATAAACGTTGAATCTTTGAAAGAAAATAAGAGTATTGATCTAAACTTTTTCGAGTTACTTATGAAGTGGCGAAGAGTGTTTTAATGAGTAAAAATCGAATCTTTGATTGAAAATATCTCAATAAAAGTAAATTTTATGTCATTAAACCTTTTTAATGCATATAGATTGAATCTTTGAAACCAAACAAGAGTTTGAATTTAAAATTATTCGTGTTACCTAGTAGTCTCGAAGAGTGTTTTAATGTGTAGATGTTGAATCTTTAAATGAAAGTACCTCAATAAAGGTACCTTTTATGTCACTAGACCTTTTCAATGTATAAAGATTGAATCTTTGAAAGAAAATGAGGTTTTTGAGTAAAACTTATTCGAGTTCCCTTCGACGTCCGGTAGAGTGTTTTACAGAGTAAAGATTGAATCTTTGAACGAAAATACCTCAATAAAGGTACCTAGTTTGTCACTAGACCTTTTTAATGTAAAAAGATTGAATCTCTGAAAAAAAATGATAGTTTAGAGATTAACTTATTCGAGTTACCTATGAAGTCGCGAATCGTGTTGTAAGGACTAAATATTAAACCTTTGAATGAAAATATCTCAACAAAGGAACTTATTATGTGACTAGACCTTTTTAATGTATAAGGATTGAATCTTTTGAAGAAAATGAGAGTTTTGAGTGAAACTTATTCGAGTTCCCTTTGACGTCCCGAAGAGTGTCTTACAGAGTATAGATTGAATCTTTGAATGAAAATACCTCAGTAAAGGTACCTAGTATGTCACTAGACCTTTTTAATGTAAAAAGGTTGACTCTTTGAAAGAAAATGAGAGTTTTGAGATTAACTTATTCGAGTTATCTATGAAGTCGCGAAGCGTGTTTTAATGACTAAAGATTAATTCTTTGAATGAAAATACCTCAACAAAGGAACCTATTATATGACTAAACCTTTTTAATGTATACAGATTGAATCTTTGAAAGAAAATGAGAGTTTTGAATGAAACTTATTTGAGTTCCTTTTGACGTCCCGAAGAGTGTCTTAATGAGTAAAAATAGAATCTTTGAAAGAAAAGACCTCAATAAAGGTACATTACCAGACCTTTTTAATGCATAAACGTTGAATCTTTGAAAGAAAATATGAGTATTGATTTGAACTTATTCGAGTTACTTATGAAGTGGCGAAGAGTGTTTTAAGGAGTAAAGATCGAATCCTTGATTGAAAAAATCTTAATAAAAGTACATTTTATGTCATGAAACCTTTTTAATGCATATAGATTGAATCTTTGAAACAAAACAAGAGTTTGAATTTAAAATTATTCGTGTTACCTTGTAGTCGCGAAGAGTGTTTTAATGAGTATATGTTGAATCTTTAAATGAAAGTACGTCAATAAAGGTACCTTTTATGCCACTAGACCTTTTCAATGTATAAAGATTGAATCTTTGAAAGAAAATGAGGTTTTTGAGTTAAACTTATTCGAGTTCCAATTGACGTCCCGTAGAGTGTTTTACAGAGTAAAGATTGAATCTTTGAACGAAAATACCATAATAAAGGTACCTAGTATGTCACTAGACCTTTTTAATGTAAAAAGATTGAATCTCTGAAATGAAATGTTAGTTTAGAGATTAACTTATTCGAGTTACCTATGAAGTCGCGAATCGTGTTGTAATGACTAAATATTAAATCGTTGAATGAAAATATCTCAACAAATGAACCTATTATGTGACTAGACCTTTTTAATGTATAAAGATTGAATCTTTTAAAGAAAATGAGAGTTTTGAGTGAAACTTATTCGAGTTCCCTTTGACGTTCCGAAGAGTGTTTTACAGAGTATAGATTGAATCTTTGAATGAAAATACCTCAGTAGAGGTACCTTGTTTGTCACTAGACCTTTTTAAGGTAAAAAGAACGAATCTTTGAAAGAAAATGGGAGTTTTGAGATTAACTTATTCGAGTTATCTATGAAGTCGCGAAGCGTGTTTTAATGACTAAAGATTAAATCTTTGAATGAAAATACCTCAATAAAGGAACCTATTATATGACTAAACCTTATTAATGTATACAGATTGAATCTTTGAAAGAAAATGAGAGTTTTGAATGAAACTTATTCGAGTTCCTTTTAACGTCCCGAAGAGTGTTTTGATGAGTAAAAATAGAACATATGAATGAAATTACCTCAATAAGGGTACCTATTGTGTTACCAGACCTTTTTAATGCATAAACGTTGAATCTTTGAAAGAAAATAAAAGTATTGATTTAAACTTATTCGAGTTACTTATGAAGTGGCGAAGAGTGTTTTAATGAGTAAAGATCGAATCTTTGATTGAAAATATCTCAATAAAAGTACCTTTATGTCATTAAACCTTTTTAATGCATATAGATTGAATCTTTGAAACAAAACAAGAGTTTGAATTTAAAATTATTCGTGTTACCTAGTAGTCGCGAAGAGTGTTTTAAAGAGTTTATGTTGAATCATTAAATGAAAGTACCTCAATAAAGGTACCTTTTATGTCACTAGACCTTTTCAATGTATAAAGATTGAATCTTTGAAAGAAAATGAGGTTTTTGAGTTAAACTTATTCGAGTTCCCTCTGACGTCCCGTAGAGTGTTATACAGAGTAAAGATTGAATCTTTGAACGAAAATACCTCAATAAAGGTATCTAGTTTGTCACTAGACCTTTTTAATGTAAAAAGATTGAATCTCTGAAAAAAAATGATAGTTTAGAGATTAACTTATTCGAGTTACCTATGAAGTCGCGAATCGTGTTGTAATGACTAAATATTAAACCTTTGAATGAAAATATCTCAAGAAAGGAACTTATTATGTGACTAGACCTTTTCAATGTATAAAGATTGAATCTTTTGAAGAAAATGAGAGTTTTGAGTGAAACTTATTCGAGTTCCCTTTGACGTCCCGAAGAGTGTCTTACAGAGTGTAGATTGAATCTTTGAATGAAAATACCACAGTAAAGGTACCTTGTATGTCACTAGACCTTTTTAATGTAAAAAGGTAGAATCTTTGAAAGAAAATGAGAGTTTTGAGATTAACTTATTCGAGTTATCTATGAAGTCGCGAAGCATGTTCTAATGACTAAAGATTAAGTCTTTGAATGGAAATATCTCAATAATGGAACCTATTATATTACTAAACCTTTTAAATGTATACAGATTGAATCTTCGAAAGAAAATGAGAGTTTTGAATGAAACTTATTCGAGTTCCTTTTGACGTCCCGAAGAGTGTTTTAATAAGTAAAAATAGAATCTTTGAATGAAAATACCTCAATAAAGATACATTACCGGACCTTTTTAATGCATAAACGTTGAATCTTTGAAAGAAAATAAGAGTATTGATCTAAACTTTTTCGAGTTACTTATGAAGTGGCGAAGAGTGTTTTAATGAGTAAAGATCGAATCTTTGATTGAAAATATCTCAATAAAAGTACATTTTATGTCATTAAACCTTTTTAATGCATATAGATTAAATCTTTGAAACCAAACAAGAGTTTGAATTTAAAATTATTCGTGTTACCTAGTAGTCTCGAAGAGTGTTTTAATGTGTAGATGTTGAATCTTTAAATGAAAGTACCTCAATAAAGGTACCTTTTATGTCACTAGACCTTTTCAATGTATAAAGATTGAATCTTTGAAAGAAAATGAGGTTTTTGAGTAAAACTTATTCGAGTTCCCTTCGACGTCCGGTAGAGTGTTTTACAGAGTAAAGATTGAATCTTTGAACGAAAATACCTCAATAAAGGTACCTAGTTTGTCACTAGACCTTTTTAATGTAAAAAGATTGAATCTCTGAAAAAAAATGATAGTTTAGAGATTAACTTATTCGAGTTACCTATGAAGTCGCGAATCGTGTTGTAAGGACTAAATATTAAACCTTTGAATGAAAATATCTCAACAAAGGAACTTATTATGTGACTAGACCTTTTTAATGTATAAGGATTGAATCTTTTGAAGAAAATGAGAGTTTTGAGTGAAACTTATTCGAGTTCCCTTTGACGTCCCGAAGAGTGTCTTACAGAGTATAGATTGAATCTTTGGATGAAAATACCTCAGTAAAAGTACCTAGTATGTCACTAGACCTTTTTAATGTAAAAAGGTTGAATCTTTGAAAGAAAATGAGAGTTTTGAGATTAACTTATTCGAGTTATCTATGAAGTCGCGAAGCGTGTCTTAATGACTAAAGATTAAATCTTTGAATGAAAATACCTCAACAAAGGAACCTATTATATGACTAAACCTTTTTAATGTATACAGATTGAATCTTTGAAAGAAAATGAGAGTTTTGAATGAAACTTATTTGAGTTCCTTTTGACGTCCCGAAGAGTGTCTTAATGAGTAAAAATAGAATCTTTGAAAGAAAAGACCTCAATAAAGGTACATTACCAGACCTTTTTAATGCATAAACGTTGAATCTTTGAAAGAAAATATGAGTATTGATTTGAACTTATTCGAGTTACTTATGAAGTGGCGAAGAGTGTTTTAAGGAGTAAAGATCGAATCCTTGATTGAAAAAATCTTAATAAAAGTACATTTTATGTCATGAAACCTTTTTAATGCATATAGATTGAATCTTTGAAACAAAACAAGAGTTTGAATTTAAAATTATTCGTGTTACCTTGTAGTCGCGAAGAGTGTTTTAATGAGTATATGTTAAATCTTTAAATGAAAGTACGTCAATAAAGGTACCTTTTATGCCACTAGACCTTTTCAATGTATAAAGATTGAATCTTTGAAACAAAATGAGGTTTTTGAGTTAAACTTATTCGAGTTCCAATTGACGTCCCGTAGAGTGTTTTACAGAGTAAAGATTGAATCTTTGAACGAAAATACCATAATAAAGGTACCTAGTATGTCACTAGACCTTTTTAATGTAAAAAGATTGAATCTCTGAAATGAAATGTTAGTTTAGAGATTAACTTATTCGAGTTACCTATGAAGTCGCGAATCGTGTTGTAATGACTAAATATTAAATCGTTGAATGAAAATATCTCAACAAATGAACCTATTATGTGACTAGACCTTTTTAATGTATAAAGATTGAATCTTTTAAAGAAAATGAGAGTTTTGAGTGAAACTTATTCGAGTTCCCTTTGACGTTCCGAAGAGTGTTTTACAGAGTATAGATTGAATCTTTGAATGAAAATACCTCAGTAGAGATACCTTGTTTGTCACTAGACCTTTTTAAGGTAAAAAGAACGAATCTTTGAAAGAAAATGGGAGTTTTGAGATTAACTTATTCGAGTTATCTATGAAGTCGCGAAGCGTGTTTTAATGACTAAAGATTAAATCTTTGAATGAAAATACCTCAATAAAGGAACCTATTATATGACTAAACCTTATTAATGTATACAGATTGAATCTTTGAAAGAAAATGAGAGTTTTGAATGAAACTTATTCGAGTTCCTTTTAACGTCCCGAAGAGTGTTTTGATGAGTAAAAATAGAACATATGAATGAAAATACCTCAATAAGGGTACCTATTGTGTTACCAGACCTTTTTAATGCATAAACGTTGAATCTTTGAAAGAAAATAAAAGTATTGATTTAAACTTATTCGAGTTACTTATGAAGTGGCGAAGAGTGTTTTAATGAGTAAAGATCGAATCTTTGATTGAAAATATCTCAATAAAAGTACCTTTTATGTCATTAAACCTTTTTAATGCATATAGATTGAATCTTTGAAACAAAACAAGAGTTTGAATTTAAAATTATTCGTGTTACCTAGTAGTCGCGAAGAGTGTTTTAAAGAGTTTATGTTGAATCATTAAATGAAAGTACCTCAATAAAAGTACCTTTTATGTCACTAGACCTTTTCAATGTATAAAGATTGAATCTTTGAAAGAAAATGAGGTTTTTGAGTTAAACTTATTCGAGTTCCCTCTAACGTCCCGTAGAGTGTTATACAGAGTAAAGATTGAATCTTTGAACGAAAATACCTCAATAAAGGTATCTAGTTTGTCACTAGACCTTTTTAATGTAAAAAGATTGAATCTCTGAAAAAAGATGATAGTTTAGAGATTAACTTATTCGAGTTACCTATGAAGTCGCGAATCGTGTTGTAATGACTAAATATTAAACCTTTGAATGAAAATATCTCAAGAAAGGAACTTATTATGTGACTAGACCTTTTTAATGTATAAAGATTGAATCTTTTGAAGAAAATGAGAGTTTTGAGTGAAACTTATTCGAGTTCCCTTTGACGTCCCGAAGAGTGTCTTACAGAGTGTAGATTGAATCTTTGAATGAAAATACCACAGTAAAGGTACCTTGTATGTCACTAGACCTTTTTAATGTAAAAAGGTAGAATCTTTGAAAGAAAATGAGAGTTTTGAGATTAACTTATTCGAGTTATCTATGAAGTCGCGAAGCATGTTTTAATGACTAAAGATTAAGTCTTTGAATGGAAATATCTCAATAATGGAACCTATTATATTACTAAACCTTTTAAATGTATACAGATTGAATCTTCGAAAGAAAATGAGAGTTTTGAATGAAACTTATTCGAGTTCCTTTTGACGTCCCGAAGAGTGTTTTAATAAGTAAAAATAGAATCTTTGAATGAAAATACCTCAATAAAGATACATTACCGGACCTTTTTAATGCATAAACGTTGAATCTTTGAAAGAAAATAAGAGTATTGATCTAAACTTTTTCGAGTTACTTATGAAGTGGCGAAGAGTGTTTTAATGAGTAAAAATCGAATCTTTGATTGAAAATATCTCAATAAAAGTAAATTTTATGTCATTAAACCTTTTTAATGCATATAGATTGAATCTTTGAAACCAAACAAGAGTTTGAATTTAAAATTATTCGTGTTACCTAGTAGTCTCGAAGAGTGTTTTAATGTGTAGATGTTGAATCCTTAAATGAAAGTACCTCAATAAAGGTACCTTTTATGTCACTAGACCTTTTCAATGTATAAAGATTGAATCTTTGAAAGAAAATGAGGTTTTTGAGTAAAACTTATTCGAGTTCCCTTCGACGTCCGGTAGAGTGTTTTACAGAGTAAAGATTGAATCTTTGAACGAAAATACCTCAATAAAGGTACCTAGCTTGTCACTAGACCTTTTTAATGTAAAAAGATTGAATCTCTGAAAAAAAATGATAGTTTAGAGATTAACTTATTCGAGTTACCTATGAAGTCGCGAATCGTGTTGTAAGGACTAAATATTAAACCTTTGAATGAAAATATCTCAACAAAGGAACTTATTATGTGACTAGACCTTTTTAATGTATAAGGATTGAATCTTTTGAAGAAAATGAGAGTTTTGAGTGAAACTTATTCGAGTTCCCTTTGACGTCCCGAAGAGTGTCTTACAGAGTATAGATTGAATCTTTGAATGAAAATACCTCAGTAAAGGTACCTAGTATGTCACTAGACCTTTTTAATGTAAAAAGGTTGAATCTTTGAAAGAAAATGAGAGTTTTGAGATTAACTTATTCGAGTTATCTATGAAGTCGCGAAGCGTGTTTTAATGACTAAAGATTAATTCTTTGAATGAAAATACCTCAACAAAGGAACCTATTATATGACTAAACCTTTTTAATGTATACAGATTGAATCTTTGAAAGAAAATGAGAGTTTTGAATGAAACTTATTTGAGTTCCTTTTGACGTCCCGAAGAGTGTCTTAATGAGTAAAAATAGAATCTTTGAAAGAAAAGACCTCAATAAAGGTACATTACCAGACCTTTTTAATGCATAAACGTTGAATCTTTGAAAGAAAATATGAGTATTGATTTGAACTTATTCGAGTTACTTATGAAGTGGCGAAGAGTGTTTTAAGGAGTAAAGATCGAATCCTTGATTGAAAAAATCTTAATAAAAGTACATTTTATGTCATGAAACCTTTTTAATGCATATAGATTGAATCTTTGAAACAAAACAAGAGTTTGAATTTAAAATTATTCGTGTTACCTTGTAGTCGCGAAGAGTGTTTTAATGAGTATATGTTGAATCTTTAAATGAAAGTACGTCAATAAAGGTACCTTTTATGCCACTAGACCTTTTCAATGTATAAAGATTGAATCTTTGAAAGAAAATGAGGTTTTTGAGTTAAAATTATTCGAGTTCCAATTGACGTCCCGTAGAGTGTTTTACAGAGTAAAGATTGAATCTTTGAACGAAAATACCATAATAAAGGTACCTAGTATGTCACTAGACCTTTTTAATGTAAAAAGATTGAATCTCTGAAATGAAATGTTAGTTTAGAGATTAACTTATTCGAGTTACCTATGAAGTCGCGAATCGTGTTGTAATGACTAAATATTAAATCGTTGAATGAAAATATCTCAACAAATGAACCTATTATGTGACTAGACCTTTTTAATGTATAAAGATTGAATCTTTTAAAGAAAATGAGAGTTTTGAGTGAAACTTATTCGAGTTCCCTTTGACGTTCCGAAGAGTGTTTTACAGAGTATAGATTGAATCTTTGAATGAAAATACCTCAGTAGAGGTACCTTGTTTGTCACTAGACCTTTTTAAGGTAAAAAGAACGAATCTTTGAAAGAAAATGGGAGTTTTGAGATTAACTTATTCGAGTTATCTATGAAGTCGCGAAGCGTGTTTTAATGACTAAAGATTAAATCTTTGAATGAAAATACCTCAATAAAGGAACCTATTATATGACTAAACCTTATTAATGTATACAGATTGAATCTTTGAAAGAAAATGAGAGTTTTGAATGAAACTTATTCGAGTTCCTTTTAACGTCCCGAAGAGTGTTTTGATGAGTAAAAATAGAACATATGAATGAAATTACCTCAATAAGGGTACCTATTGTGTTACCAGACCTTTTTAATGCATAAACGTTGAATCTTTGAAAGAAAATAAAAGTATTGATTTAAACTTATTCGAGTTACTTATGAAGTGGCGAAGAGTGTTTTAATGAGTAAAGATCGAATCTTTGATTGAAAATATCTCAATAAAAGTACCTTTATGTCATTAAACCTTTTTAATGCATATAGATTGAATCTTTGAAACAAAACAAGAGTTTGAATTTAAAATTATTCGTGTTACCTAGTAGTCGCGAAGAGTGTTTTAAAGAGTTTATGTTGAATCATTAAATGAAAGTACCTCAATAAAGGTACCTTTTATGTCACTAGACCTTTTCAATGTATAAAGATTGAATCTTTGAAAGAAAATGAGGTTTTTGAGTTAAACTTATTCGAGTTCCCTCTGACGTCCCGTAGAGTGTTATACAGAGTAAAGATTGAATCTTTGAACGAAAATACCTCAATAAAGGTATCTAGTTTGTCACTAGACCTTTTTAATGTAAAAAGATTGAATCTCTGAAAAAAAATGATAGTTTAGAGATTAACTTATTCGAGTTACCTATGAAGTCGCGAATCGTGTTGTAATGACTAAATATTAAACCTTTGAATGAAAATATCTCAAGAAAGGAACTTATTATGTGACTAGACCTTTTCAATGTATAAAGATTGAATCTTTTGAAGAAAATGAGAGTTTTGAGTGAAACTTATTCGAGTTCCCTTTGACGTCCCGAAGAGTGTCTTACAGAGTGTAGATTGAATCTTTGAATGAAAATACCACAGTAAAGGTACCTTGTATGTCACTAGACCTTTTTAATGTAAAAAGGTAGAATCTTTGAAAGAAAATGAGAGTTTTGAGATTAACTTATTCGAGTTATCTATGAAGTCGCGAAGCATGTTCTAATGACTAAAGATTAAGTCTTTGAATGGAAATATCTCAATAATGGAACCTATTATATTACTAAACCTTTTAAATGTATACAGATTGAATCTTCGAAAGAAAATGAGAGTTTTGAATGAAACTTATTCGAGTTCCTTTTGACGTCCCGAAGAGTGTTTTAATAAGTAAAAATAGAATCTTTGAATGAAAATACCTCAATAAAGATACATTACCGGACCTTTTTAATGCATAAACGTTGAATCTTTGAAAGAAAATAAGAGTATTGATCTAAACTTTTTCGAGTTACTTATGAAGTGGCGAAGAGTGTTTTAATGAGTAAAGATCGAATCTTTGATTGAAAATATCTCAATAAAAGTACATTTTATGTCATTAAACCTTTTTAATGCATATAGATTGAATCTTTGAAACCAAACAAGAGTTTGAATTTAAAATTATTCGTGTTACCTAGTAGTCTCGAAGAGTGTTTTAATGTGTAGATGTTGAATCTTTAAATGAAAGTACCTCAATAAAGGTACCTTTTATGTCACTAGACCTTTTCAATGTATAAAGATTGAATCTTTGAAAGAAAATGAGGTTTTTGAGTAAAACTTATTCGAGTTCCCTTCGACGTCCGGTAGAGTGTTTTACAGAGTAAAGATTGAATCTTTGAACGAAAATACCTCAATAAAGGTACCTAGTTTGTCACTAGACCTTTTTAATGTAAAAAGATTGAATCTCTGAAAAAAAATGATAGTTTAGAGATTAACTTATTCGAGTTACCTATGAAGTCGCGAATCGTGTTGTAAGGACTAAATATTAAACCTTTGAATGAAAATATCTCAACAAAGGAACTTATTATGTGACTAGACCTTTTTAATGTATAAGGATTGAATCTTTTGAAGAAAATGAGAGTTTTGAGTGAAACTTATTCGAGTTCCCTTTGACGTCCCGAAGAGTGTCTTACAGAGTATAGATTGAATCTTTGGATGAAAATACCTCAGTAAAGGTACCTAGTATGTCACTAGACCTTTTTAATGTAAAAAGGTTGAATCTTTGAAAGAAAATGAGAGTTTTGAGATTAACTTATTCGAGTTATCTATGAAGTCGCGAAGCGTGTCTTAATGACTAAAGATTAAATCTTTGAATGAAAATACCTCAACAAAGGAACCTATTATATGACTAAACCTTTTTAATGTATACAGATTGAATCTTTGAAAGAAAATGAGAGTTTTGAATGAAACTTATTTGAGTTCCTTTTGACGTCCCGAAGAGTGTCTTAATGAGTAAAAATAGAATCTTTGAAAGAAAAGACCTCAATAAAGGTACATTACCAGACCTTTTTAATGCATAAACGTTGAATCTTTGAAAGAAAATATGAGTATTGATTTGAACTTATTCGAGTTACTTATGAAGTGGCGAAGAGTGTTTTAAGGAGTAAAGATCGAATCCTTGATTGAAAAAATCTTAATAAAAGTACATTTTATGTCATGAAACCTTTTTAATGCATATAGATTGAATCTTTGAAACAAAACAAGAGTTTGAATTTAAAATTATTCGTGTTACCTTGTAGTCGCGAAGAGTGTTTTAATGAGTATATGTTAAATCTTTAAATGAAAGTACGTCAATAAAGGTACCTTTTATGCCACTAGACCTTTTCAATGTATAAAGATTGAATCTTTGAAAGAAAATGAGGTTTTTGAGTTAAACTTATTCGAGTTCCAATTGACGTCCCGTAGAGTGTTTTACAGAGTAAAGATTGAATCTTTGAACGAAAATACCATAATAAAGGTACCTAGTATGTCACTAGACCTTTTTAATGTAAAAAGATTGAATCTCTGAAATGAAATGTTAGTTTAGAGATTAACTTATTCGAGTTACCTATGAAGTCGCGAATCGTGTTGTAATGACTAAATATTAAATCGTTGAATGAAAATATCTCAACAAATGAACCTATTATGTGACTAGACCTTTTTAATGTATAAAGATTGAATCTTTTAAAGAAAATGAGAGTTTTGAGTGAAACTTATTCGAGTTCCCTTTGACGTTCCGAAGAGTGTTTTACAGAGTATAGATTGAATCTTTGAATTAAAATACCTCAGTAGAGATACCTTGTTTGTCACTAGACCTTTTTAAGGTAAAAAGAACGAATCTTTGAAAGAAAATGGGAGTTTTGAGATTAACTTATTCGAGTTATCTATGAAGTCGCGAAGCGTGTTTTAATGACTAAAGATTAAATCTTTGAATGAAAATACCTCAATAAAGGAACCTATTATATGACTAAACCTTATTAATGTATACAGATTGAATCTTTGAAAGAAAATGAGAGTTTTGAATGAAACTTATTCGAGTTCCTTTTAACGTCCCGAAGAGTGTTTTGATGAGTAAAAATAGAACATATGAATGAAAATACCTCAATAAGGGTACCTATTGTGTTACCAGACCTTTTTAATGCATAAACGTTGAATCTTTGAAAGAAAATAAAAGTATTGATTTAAACTTATTCGAGTTACTTATGAAGTGGCGAAGAGTGTTTTAATGAGTAAAGATCGAATCTTTGATTGAAAATATCTCAATAAAAGTACCTTTATGTCATTAAACCTTTTTAATGCATATAGATTGAATCTTTGAAACAAAACAAGAGTTTGAATTTAAAATTATTCGTGTTACCTAGTAGTCGCGAAGAGTGTTTTAAAGAGTTTATGTTGAATCATTAAATGAAAGTACCTCAATAAAGGTACCTTTTATGTCACTAGACCTTTTCAATGTATAAAGATTGAATCTTTGAAAGAAAATGAGGTTTTTGAGTTAAACTTATTCGAGTTCCCTCTGACGTCCCGTAGAGTGTTATACAGAGTAAAGATTGAATCTTTGAACGAAAATACCTCAATAAAGGTATCTAGTTTGTCACTAGACCTTTTTAATGTAAAAAGATTGAATCTCTGAAAAAAAATGATAGTTTAGAGATTAACTTATTCGAGTTACCTATGAAGTCGCGAATCGTGTTGTAATGACTAAATATTAAACCTTTGAATGAAAATATCTCAAGAAAGGAACTTATTATGTGACTAGACCTTTTCAATGTATAAAGATTGAATCTTTTGAAGAAAATGAGAGTTTTGAGTGAAACTTATTCGAGTTCCCTTTGACGTCCCGAAGAGTGTCTTACAGAGTGTAGATTGAATCTTTGAATGAAAATACCACAGTAAAGGTACCTTGTATGTCACTAGACCTTTTTAATGTAAAAAGGTAGAATCTTTGAAAGAAAATGAGAGTTTTGAGATTAACTTATTCGAGTTATCTATGAAGTCGCGAAGCATGTTCTAATGACTAAAGATTAAGTCTTTGAATGGAAATATCTCAATAATGGAACCTATTATATTACTAAACCTTTTAAATGTATACAGATTGAATCTTCGAAAGAAAATGAGAGTTTTGAATGAAACTTATTCGAGTTCCTTTTGACGTCCCGAAGAGTGTTTTAATAAGTAAAAATAGAATCTTTGAATGAAAATACCTCAATAAAGATACATTACCGGACCTTTTTAATGCATAAACGTTGAATCTTTGAAAGAAAATAAGAGTATTGATCTAAACTTTTTCGAGTTACTTATGAAGTGGCGAAGAGTGTTTTAATGAGTAAAGATCGAATCTTTGATTGAAAATATCTCAATAAAAGTACATTTTATGTCATTAAACCTTTTTAATGCATATAGATTGAATCTTTGAAACCAAACAAGAGTTTGAATTTAAAATTATTCGTGTTACCTAGTAGTCTCGAAGAGTGTTTTAATGTGTAGATGTTGAATCTTTAAATGAAAGTACCTCAATAAAGGTACCTTTTATGTCACTAGACCTTTTCAATGTATAAAGATTGAATCTTTGAAAGAAAATGAGGTTTTTGAGTAAAACTTATTCGAGTTCCCTTCGACGTCCGGTAGAGTGTTTTACAGAGTAAAGATTGAATCTTTGAACGAAAATACCTCAATAAAGGTACCTAGTTTGTCACTAGACCTTTTTAATGTAAAAAGATTGAATCTCTGAAAAAAAATGATAGTTTAGAGATTAACTTATTCGAGTTACCTATGAAGTCGCGAATCGTGTTGTAAGGACTAAATATTAAACCTTTGAATGAAAATATCTCAACAAAGGAACTTATTATGTGACTAGACCTTTTTAATGTATAAGGATTGAATCTTTTGAAGAAAATGAGAGTTTTGAGTGAAACTTATTCGAGTTCCCTTTGACGTCCCGAAGAGTGTCTTACAGAGTATAGATTGAATCTTTGGATGAAAATACCTCAGTAAAGGTACCTAGTATGTCACTAGACCTTTTTAATGTAAAAAGGTTGAATCTTTGAAAGAAAATGAGAGTTTTGAGATTAACTTATTCGAGTTATCTATGAAGTCGCGAAGCGTGTCTTAATGACTAAAGATTAAATCTTTGAATGAAAATACCTCAACAAAGGAACCTATTATATGACTAAACCTTTTTAATGTATACAGATTGAATCTTTGAAAGAAAATGAGAGTTTTGAATGAAACTTATTTGAGTTCCTTTTGACGTCCCGAAGAGTGTCTTAATGAGTAAAAATAGAATCTTTGAAAGAAAAGACCTCAATAAAGGTACATTACCAGACCTTTTTAATGCATAAACGTTGAATCTTTGAAAGAAAATATGAGTATTGATTTGAACTTATTCGAGTTACTTATGAAGTGGCGAAGAGTGTTTTAAGGAGTAAAGATCGAATCCTTGATTGAAAAAATCTTAATAAAAGTACATTTTATGTCATGAAACCTTTTTAATGCATATAGATTGAATCTTTGAAACAAAACAAGAGTTTGAATTTAAAATTATTCGTGTTACCTTGTAGTCGCGAAGAGTGTTTTAATGAGTATATGTTAAATCTTTAAATGAAAGTACGTCAATAAAGGTACCTTTTATGCCACTAGACCTTTTCAATGTATAAAGATTGAATCTTTGAAAGAAAATGAGGTTTTTGAGTTAAACTTATTCGAGTTCCAATTGACGTCCCGTAGAGTGTTTTACAGAGTAAAGATTGAATCTTTGAACGAAAATACCATAATAAAGGTACCTAGTATGTCACTAGACCTTTTTAATGTAAAAAGATTGAATCTCTGAAATGAAATGTTAGTTTAGAGATTAACTTATTCGAGTTACCTATGAAGTCGCGAATCGTGTTGTAATGACTAAATATTAAATCGTTGAATGAAAATATCTCAACAAATGAACCTATTATGTGACTAGACCTTTTTAATGTATAAAGATTGAATCTTTTAAAGAAAATGAGAGTTTTGAGTGAAACTTATTCGAGTTCCCTTTGACGTTCCGAAGAGTGTTTTACAGAGTATAGATTGAATCTTTGAATTAAAATACCTCAGTAGAGATACCTTGTTTGTCACTAGACCTTTTTAAGGTAAAAAGAACGAATCTTTGAAAGAAAATGGGAGTTTTGAGATTAACTTATTCGAGTTATCTATGAAGTCGCGAAGCGTGTTTTAATGACTAAAGATTAAATCTTTGAATGAAAATACCTCAATAAAGGAACCTATTATATGACTAAACCTTATTAATGTATACAGATTGAATCTTTGAAAGAAAATGAGAGTTTTGAATGAAACTTATTCGAGTTCCTTTTAACGTCCCGAAGAGTGTTTTGATGAGTAAAAATAGAACATATGAATGAAAATACCTCAATAAGGGTACCTATTGTGTTACCAGACCTTTTTAATGCATAAACGTTGAATCTTTGAAAGAAAATAAAAGTATTGATTTAAACTTATTCGAGTTACTTATGAAGTGGCGAAGAGTGTTTTAATGAGTAAAGATCGAATCTTTGATTGAAAATATCTCAATAAAAGTACCTTTTATGTCATTAAACCTTTTTAATGCATATAGATTGAATCTTTGAAACAAAACAAGAGTTTGAATTTAAAATTATTCGTGTTACCTAGTAGTCGCGAAGAGTGTTTTAAAGAGTTTATGTTGAATCATTAAATGAAAGTACCTCAATAAAGGTACCTTTTATGTCACTAGACCTTTTCAATGTATAAAGATTGAATCTTTGAAAGAAAATGAGGTTTTTGAGTTAAACTTATTCGAGTTCCCTCTGACGTCCCGTAGAGTGTTATACAGAGTAAAGATTGAATCTTTGAACGAAAATACCTCAATAAAGGTATCTAGTTTGTCACTAGACCTTTTTAATGTAAAAAGATTGAATCTCTGAAAAAAAATGATAGTTTAGAGATAAACTTATTCGAGTTACCTATGAAGTCGCGAATCGTGTTGTAATGACTAAATATTAAACCTTTGAATGAAAATATCTCAAGAAAGGAACTTATTATGTGACTAGACCTTTTCAATGTATAAAGATTGAATCTTTTGAAGAAAATGAGAGTTTTGAGTGAAACTTATTCGAGTTCCCTTTGACGTCCCGAAGAGTGTCTTACAGAGTGTAGATTGAATCTTTGAATGAAAATACCACAGTAAAGGTACCTTGTATGTCACTAGACCTTTTTAATGTAAAAAGGTAGAATCTTTGAAAGAAAATGAGAGTTTTGAGATTAACTTATTCGAGTTATCTATGAAGTCGCGAAGCATGTTTTAATGACTAAAGATTAAGTCTTTGAATGGAAATATCTCAATAATGGAACCTATTATATTACTAAACCTTTTAAATGTATACAAATTGAATCTTCGAAAGAAAATGAGAGTTTTGAATGAAACTTATTCGAGTTCCTTTTGACGTCCCGAAGAGTGTTTTAATAAGTAAAAATAGAATCTTTGAATGAAAATACCTCAATAAAGATACATTACCGGACCTTTTTAATGCATAAACGTTGAATCTTTGAAAGAAAATAAGAGTATTGACCTAAACTTTTTCGAGTTACTTATGAAGTGGCGAAGAGTGTTTTAATGAGTAAAGATCGAATCTTTGATTGAAAATATCTCAATAAAAGTACATTTTATGTCATTAAACCTTTTTAATGCATATAGATTGAATCTTTGAAACCAAACAAGAGTTTGAATTTAAAATTATTCGTGTTACCTAGTAGTCTCGAAGAGTGTTTTAATGTGTAGATGTTGAATCTTTAAATGAAAGTACCTCAATAAAGGTACCTTTTATGTCACTAGACCTTTTCAATGTATAAAGATTGAATCTTTGAAAGAAAATGAGTTTTTTGAGTAAAACTTATTCGAGTTCCCTTCGACGTCCGGTAGAGTGTTTTACAGAGTAAAGATTGAATCTTTGAACGAAAATACCTCAATAAAGGTACCTAGTTTGTCACTAGACCTTTTTAATGTAAAAAGATTGAATCTCTGAAAAAAAATGATAGTTTAGAGATTAACTTATTCGAGTTACCTATGAAGTCGCGAATCGTGTTGTAAGGACTAAATATTAAACCTTTGAATGAAAATATCTCAACAAAGGAACTTATTATGTGACTAGACCTTTTTAATGTATAAGGATTGAATCTTTTGAAGAAAATGAGAGTTTTGAGTGAAACTTATTCGAGTTCCCTTTGACGTCCCGAAGAGTGTCTTACAGAGTATAGATTGAATCTTTGAATGAAAATACCTCAGTAAAGGTACCTAGTATGTCACTAGACCTTTTTAATGTAAAAAGGTTGAATCTTTGAAAGAAAATGAGAGTTTTGAGATTAACTTATTCGAGTTATCTATGAAGTCGCGAAGCGTGTTTTAATGACTAAAGATTAAATCTTTGAATGAAAATACCTCAACAAAGGAACCTATTATATGACTAAACCTTTTTAATGTATACAGATTGAATCTTTGAAAGAAAATGAGAGTTTTGAATGAAACTTATTTGAGTTCCTTTTGACGTCCCGAAGAGTGTCTTAATGAGTAAAAATAGAATCTTTGAAAGAAAAGACCTCAATAGAAGTACATTACCAGACCTTTTTAATGCATAAACGTTGAATCTTTGAAAGAAAATATGAGTATTGATTTGAACTTATTCGAGTTACTTATGAAGTGGCGAAGAGTGTTTTAAGGAGTAAAGATCGAATCCTTGATTGAAAAAATCTTAATAAAAGTACATTTTATGTCATGAAACCTTTTTAATGCATATAGATTGAATCTTTGAAACAAAACAAGAGTTTGAATTTAAAATTATTCGTGTTACCTTGTAGTCGCGAAGAGTGTTTTAATGAGTATATGTTGAATCTTTAAATGAAAGTACGTCAATAAAGGTACCTTTTATGCCACTAGACCTTTTCAATGTATAAAGATTGAATCTTTGAAAGAAAATGAGGTTTTTGAGTTAAACTTATTCGAGTTCCAATTGACGTCCCGTAGAGTGTTTTACAGAGTAAAGATTGAATCTTTGAACGAAAATACCATAATAAAGGTACCTAGTATGTCACTAGACCTTTTTAATGTAAAAAGATTGAATCTCTGAAATGAAATGTTAGTTTAGAGATTAACTTATTCGAGTTACCTATGAAGTCGCGAATCGTGTTGTAATGACTAAATATTAAATCGTTGAATGAAAATATCTCAACAAATGAACCTATTATGTGACTAGACCTTTTTAATGTATAAAGATTGAATCTTTTAAAGAAAATGAGAGTTTTGAGTGAAACTTATTCGAGTTCCCTTTGACGTTCCGAAGAGTGTTTTACAGAGTATAGATTGAATCTTTGAATGAAAATACCTCAGTAGAGGTACCTTGTTTGTCACTAGACCTTTTTAAGGTAAAAAGAACGAATCTTTGAAAGAAAATGGGAGTTTTGAGATTAACTTATTCGAGTTATCTATGAAGTCGCGAAGCGTGTTTTAATGACTAAAGATTAAATCTTTGAATGAAAATACCTCAATAAAGGAACCTATTATATGACTAAACCTTATTAATGTATACAGATTGAATCTTTGAAAGAAAATGAGAGTTTTGAATGAAACTTATTCGAGTTCCTTTTAACGTCCCGAAGAGTGTTTTGATGAGTAAAAATAGAACATATGAATGAAAATACCTCAATAAGGGTACCTATTGTGTTACCAGACCTTTTTAATGCATAAACGTTGAATCTTTGAAAGAAAATAAAAGTATTGATTTAAACTTATTCGAGTTACTTATGAAGTGGCGAAGAGTGTTTTAATGAGTAAAGATCGAATCTTTGATTGAAAATATCTCAATAAAAGTACCTTTTATGTCATTAAACCTTTTTAATGCATATAGATTGAATCTTTGAAACAAAACAAGAGTTTGAATTTAAAATTATTCGTGTTACCTAGTAGTCGCGAAGAGTGTTTTAATGAGTTTATGTTGAATCATTAAATGAAAGTACCTCAATAAAGGTACCTTTTATGTCACTAGACCTTTTCAATGTATAAAGATTGAATCTTTGAAAGAAAATGAGGTTTTTGAGTTAAACTTATTCGAGTTCCCTCTGACGTCCCGTAGAGTGTTATACAGAGTAAAGATTGAATCTTTGAACGAAAATACCTCAATAAAGGTATCTAGTTTGTCACTAGACCTTTTTAATGTAAAAAGATTGAATCTCTGAAAAAAAATGATAGTTTAGAGATTAACTTATTCGAGTTACCTATGAAGTCGCGAATCGTGTTGTAATGACTAAATATTAAACCTTTGAATGAAAATATCTCAAGAAAGGAACTTATTATGTGACTAGACCTTTTTAATGTATAAAGATTGAATCTTTTGAAGAAAATGAGAGTTTTGAGTGAACCTTATTCGAGTTCCCTTTGACGTCCCGAAGAGTGTCTTACAGAGTGTAGATTGAATCTTTGAATGAAAATACCACAGTAAAGGTACCTTGTATGTCACTAGACCTTTTTAATGTAAAAAGGTAGAATCTTTGAAAGAAAATGAGAGTTTTGAGATTAACTTATTCGAGTTATCTATGAAGTCGCGAAGCATGTTTTAATGACTAAAGATTAAGTCTTTGAATGGAAATATTTCAATAATGGAACCTATTATATTACTAAACCTTTTAAATGTATACAGATTGAATCTTCGAAAGAAAATGAGAGTTTTGAATGAAACTTATTCGAGTTCCTTTTGGCGTCCCGAAGAGTGTTTTAATAAGTAAAAATAGAATCTTTGAATGAAAATACCTCAATAAAGATACATTACCGGACCTTTTTAATGCATAAACGTTGAATCTTTGAAAGAAAATAAGAGTATTGATCTAAACTTTTTCGAGTTACTTATGAAGTGGCGAAGAGTGTTTTAATGAGTAAAGATCGAATCTTTGATTGAAAATATCTCAATAAAAGTAAATTTTATGTCATTAAACCTTTTTAATGCATATAGATTGAATCTTTGAAACCAAACAAGAGTTTGAATTTAAAATTATTCGTGTTACCTAGTAGTCTCGAAGAGTGTTTTAATGTGTAGATGTTGAATCTTTAAATGAAAGTACCTCAATAAAGGTACCTTTTATGTCACTAGACCTTTTCAATGTATAAAGATTGAATCTTTGAAAGAAAATGAGGTTTTTGAGTAAAACTTATTCGAGTTCCCTTCGACGTCCGGTAGAGTGTTTTACAGAGTAAAGATTGAATCTTTGAACGAAAATACCTCAATAAAGGTACCTAGTTTGTCACTAGACCTTTTTAATGTAAAAAGATTGAATCTCTGAAAAAAAATGATAGTTTAGAGATTAACTTATTCGAGTTACCTATGAAGTCGCGAATCGTGTTGTAAGGACTAAATATTAAACCTTTGAATGAAAATATCTCAACAAAGGAACTTATTATGTGACTAGACCTTTTTAATGTATAAGGATTGAATCTTTTGAAGAAAATGAGAGTTTTGAGTGAAACTTATTCGAGTTCCCTTTGACGTCCCGAAGAGTGTCTTACAGAGTATAGATTGAATCTTTGGATGAAAATACCTCAGTAAAGGTACCTAGTATGTCACTAGACCTTTTTAATGTAAAAAGGTTGAATCTTTGAAAGAAAATGAGAGTTTTGAGATTAACTTATTCGAGTTATCTATGAAGTCGCGAAGCGTGTCTTAATGACTAAAGATTAAATCTTTGAATGAAAATACCTCAACAAAGGAACCTATTATATGACTAAACCTTTTTAATGTATACAGATTGAATCTTTGAAAGAAAATGAGAGTTTTGAATGAAACTTATTTGAGTTCCTTTTGACGTCCCGAAGAGTGTCTTAATGAGTAAAAATAGAATCTTTGAAAGAAAAGACCTCAATAAAGGTACATTACCAGACCTTTTTAATGCATAAACGTTGAATCTTTGAAAGAAAATATGAGTATTGATTTGAACTTATTCGAGTTACTTATGAAGTGGCGAAGAGTGTTTTAAGGAGTAAAGATCGAATCCTTGATTGAAAAAATCTTAATAAAAGTACATTTTATGTCATGAAACCTTTTTAATGCATATAGATTGAATCTTTGAAACAAAACAAGAGTTTGAATTTAAAATTATTCGTGTTACCTTGTAGTCGCGAAGAGTGTTTTAATGAGTATATGTTAAATCTTTAAATGAAAGTACGTCAATAAAGGTACCTTTTATGCCACTAGACCTTTTCAATGTATAAAGATTGAATCTTTGAAAGAAAATGAGGTTTTTGAGTTAAACTTATTCGAGTTCCAATTGACGTCCCGTAGAATGTTTTACAGAGTAAAGATTGAATCTTTGAACGAAAATACCATAATAAAGGTACCTAGTATGTCACTAGACCTTTTTAATGTAAAAAGATTGAATCTCTGAAATGAAATGTTAGTTTAGAGATTAACTTATTCGAGTTACCTATGAAGTCGCGAATCGTGTTGTAATGACTAAATATTAAATCGTTGAATGAAAATATCTCAACAAATGAACCTATTATGTGACTAGACCTTTTTAATGTATAAAGATTGAATCTTTTAAAGAAAATGAGAGTTTTGAGTGAAACTTATTCGAGTTCCCTTTGACGTTCCGAAGAGTGTTTTACAGAGTATAGATTGAATCTTTGAATGAAAATACCTCAGTAGAGATACCTTGTTTGTCACTAGACCTTTTTAAGGTAAAAAGAACGAATCTTTGAAAGAAAATGGGAGTTTTGAGATTAACTTATTCGAGTTATCTATGAAGTCGCGAAGCGTGTTTGAATGACTAAAGATTAAATCTTTGAATGAAAATACCTCAATAAAGGAACCTATTATATGACTAAACCTTATTAATGTATACAGATTGAATCTTTGAAAGAAAATGAGAGTTTTGAATGAAACTTATTCGAGTTCCTTTTAACGTCCCGAAGAGTGTTTTGATGAGTAAAAATAGAACATATGAATGAAAATACCTCAATAAGGGTACCTATTGTGTTACCAGACCTTTTTAATGCATAAACGTTGAATCTTTGAAAGAAAATAAAAGTATTGATTTAAACTTATTCGAGTTACTTATGAAGTGGCGAAGAGTGTTTTAATGAGTAAAGATCGAATCTTTGATTGAAAATATCTCAATAAAAGTACCTTTTATGTCATTAAACCTTTTTAATGCATATAGATTGAATCTTTGAAACAAAACAAGAGTTTGAATTTAAAATTATTCGTGTTACCTAGTAGTCGCGAAGAGTGTTTTAAAGAGTTTATGTTGAATCATTAAATGAAAGTACCTCAATAAAGGTACCTTTTATGTCACTAGACCTTTTCAATGTATAAAGATTGAATCTTTGAAAGAAAATGAGGTTTTTGAGTTAAACTTATTCGAGTTCCCTCTGACGTCCCGTAGAGTGTTATACAGAGTAAAGATTGAATCTTTGAACGAAAATACCTCAATAAAGGTATCTAGTTTGTCACTAGACCTTTTTAATGTAAAAAGATTGAATCTCTGAAAAAAAAATGATAGTTTAGAGATTAACTTATTCGAGTTACCTATGAAGTCGCGAATCGTGTTGTAATGACTAAATATTAAACCTTTGAATGAAAATATCTCAACAAAGGAACTTATTATGTGACTAGACCTTTTCAATGTATAAAGATTGAATCTTTTGAAGAAAATGAGAGTTTTGAGTGAAACTTATTCGAGTTCCCTTTGACGTCCCGAAGAGTGTCTTACAGAGTGTAGATTGAATCTTTGAATGAAAATACCACAGTAAAGGTACCTTGTATGTCACTAGACCTTTTTAATGTAAAAAGGTAGAATCTTTGAAAGAAAATGAGAGTTTTGAGATTAACTTATTCGAGTTATCTATGAAGTCGCGAAGCATGTTTTAATGACTAAAGATTAAGTCTTTGAATGGAAATATCTCAATAATGGAACCTATTATATTACTAAACCTTTTAAATGTATACATATTGAATCTTCGAAAGAAAATGAGAGTTTTGAATGAAACTTATTCGAGTTCCTTTTGACGTCCCGAAGAGTGTTTTAATAAGTAAAAATAGAATCTTTGAATGAAAATACCTCAATAAAGATACATTACCGGACCTTTTTAATGCATAAACGTTGAATCTTTGAAAGAAAATAAGAGTATTGACCTAAACTTTTTCGAGTTACTTATGAAGTGGCGAAGAGTGTTTTAATGAGTAAAGATCGAATCTTTGATTGAAAATATCTCAATAAAAGTACATTTTATGTCATTAAACCTTTTTAATGCATATAGATTGAATCTTTGAAACCAAACAAGAGTTTGAATTTAAAATTATTCGTGTTACCTAGTAGTCTCGAAGAGTGTTTTAATGTGTAGATGTTGAATCTTTAAATGAAAGTACCTCAATAAAGGTACCTTTTATGTCACTAGACCTTTTCAATGTATAAAGATTGAATCTTTGAAAGAAAATGAGTTTTTTGAGTAAAACTTATTCGAGTTCCCTTCGACGTCCGGTAGAGTGTTTTACAGAGTAAAGATTGAATCTTTGAACGAAAATACCTCAATAAAGGTACCTAGTTTGTCACTAGACCTTTTTAATGTAAAAAGATTGAATCTCTGAAAAAAAATGATAGTTTAGAGATTAACTTATTCGAGTTACCTATGAAGTCGCGAATCGTGTTGTAAGGACTAAATATTAAACCTTTGAATGAAAATATCTCAACAAAGGAACTTATTATGTGACTAGACCTTTTTAATGTATAAGGATTGAATCTTTTGAAGAAAATGAGAGTTTTGAGTGAAACTTATTCGAGTTCCCTTTGACGTCCCGAAGAGTGTCTTACAGAGTATAGATTGAATCTTTGAATGAAAATACCTCAGTAAAGGTACCTAGTATGTCACTAGACCTTTTTAATGTAAAAAGGTTGAATCTTTGAAAGAAAATGAGAGTTTTGAGATTAACTTATTCGAGTTATCTATGAAGTCGCGAAGCGTGTTTTAATGACTAAAGATTAAATCTTTGAATGAAAATACCTCAACAAAGGAACCTATTATATGACTAAACCTTTTTAATGTATACAGATTGAATCTTTGAAAGAAAATGAGAGTTTTGAATGAAACTTATTTGAGTTCCTTTTGACGTCCCGAAGAGTGTCTTAATGAGTAAAAATAGAATCTTTGAAAGAAAAGACCTCAATAGAAGTACATTACCAGACCTTTTTAATGCATAAACGTTGAATCTTTGAAAGAAAATATGAGTATTGATTTGAACTTATTCGAGTTACTTATGAAGTGGCGAAGAGTGTTTTAAGGAGTAAAGATCGAATCCTTGATTGAAAAAATCTTAATAAAAGTACATTTTATGTCATGAAACCTTTTTAATGCATATAGATTGAATCTTTGAAACAAAACAAGAGTTTGAATTTAAAATTATTCGTGTTACCTTGTAGTCGCGAAGAGTGTTTTAATGAGTATATGTTGAATCTTTAAATGAAAGTACGTCAATAAAGGTACCTTTTATGCCACTAGACCTTTTCAATGTATAAAGATTGAATCTTTGAAAGAAAATGAGGTTTTTGAGTTAAACTTATTCGAGTTCCAATTGACGTCCCGTAGAGTGTTTTACAGAGTAAAGATTGAATCTTTGAACGAAAATACCATAATAAAGGTACCTAGTATGTCACTAGACCTTTTTAATGTAAAAAGATTGAATCTCTGAAATGAAATGTTAGTTTAGAGATTAACTTATTCGAGTTACCTATGAAGTCGCGAATCGTGTTGTAATGACTAAATATTAAATCGTTGAATGAAAATATCTCAACAAATGAACCTATTATGTGACTAGACCTTTTTAATGTATAAAGATTGAATCTTTTAAAGAAAATGAGAGTTTTGAGTGAAACTTATTCGAGTTCCCTTTGACGTTCCGAAGAGTGTTTTACAGAGTATAGATTGAATCTTTGAATGAAAATACCTCAGTAGAGGTACCTTGTTTGTCACTAGACCTTTTTAAGGTAAAAAGAACGAATCTTTGAAAGAAAATGGGAGTTTTGAGATTAACTTATTCGAGTTATCTATGAAGTCGCGAAGCGTGTTTTAATGACTAAAGATTAAATCTTTGAATGAAAATACCTCAATAAAGGAACCTATTATATGACTAAACCTTATTAATGTATACAGATTGAATCTTTGAAAGAAAATGAGAGTTTTGAATGAAACTTATTCGAGTTCCTTTTAACGTCCCGAAGAGTGTTTTGATGAGTAAAAATAGAACATATGAATGAAAATACCTCAATAAGGGTACCTATTGTGTTACCAGACCTTTTTAATGCATAAACGTTGAATCTTTGAAAGAAAATAAAAGTATTGATTTAAACTTATTCGAGTTACTTATGAAGTGGCGAAGAGTGTTTTAATGAGTAAAGATCGAATCTTTGATTGAAAATATCCCAATAAAAGTACCTTTTATGTCATTAAACCTTTTTAATGCATATAGATTGAATCTTTGAAACAAAACAAGAGTTTGAATTTAAAATTATTCGTGTTACCTAGTAGTCGCGAAGAGTGTTTTAATGAGTTTATGTTGAATCATTAAATGAAAGTACCTCAATAAAGGTACCTTTTATGTCACTAGACCTTTTCAATGTATAAAGATTGAATCTTTGAAAGAAAATGAGGTTTTTGAGTTAAACTTATTCGAGTTCCCTCTGACGTCCCGTAGAGTGTTATACAAAGTAAAGATTGAATCTTTGAACGAAAATACCTCAATAAAGGTATCTAGTTTGTCACTAGACCTTTTTAATGTAAAAAGATTGAATCTCTGAAAAAAAATGATAGTTTAGAGATTAACTTATTCGAGTTACCTATGAAGTCGCGAATCGTGTTGTAATGACTAAATATTAAACCTTTGAATGAAAATATCTCAAGAAAGGAACTTATTATGTGACTAGACCTTTTTAATGTATAAAGATTGAATCTTTTGAAGAAAATGAGAGTTTTGAGTGAAACTTATTCGAGTTCCCTTTGACGTCCCGAAGAGTGTCTTACAGAGTGTAGATTGAATCTTTGAATGAAAATACCACAGTAAAGGTACCTTGTATGTCACTAGACCTTTTTAATGTAAAAAGGTAGAATCTTTGAAAGAAAATGAGAGTTTTGAGATTAACTTATTCGAGTTATCTATGAAGTCGCGAAGCATGTTTTAATGACTAAAGATTAAGTCTTTGAATGGAAATATTTCAATAATGGAACCTATTATATTACTAAACCTTTTAAATGTATACAGATTGAATCTTCGAAAGAAAATGAGAGTTTTGAATGAAACTTATTCGAGTTCCTTTTGGCGTCCCGAAGAGTGTTTTAATAAGTAAAAATAGAATCTTTGAATGAAAATACCTCAATAAAGATACATTACCGGACCTTTTTAATGCATAAACGTTGAATCTTTGAAAGAAAATAAGAGTATTGATCTAAACTTTTTCGAGTTACTTATGAAGTGGCGAAGAGTGTTTTAATGAGTAAAAATCGAATCTTTGATTGAAAATATCTCAATAAAAGTAAATTTTATGTCATTAAACCTTTTTAATGCATATAGATTGAATCTTTGAAACCAAACAAGAGTTTGAATTTAAAATTATTCGTGTTACCTAGTAGTCTCGAAGAGTGTTTTAATGTGTAGATGTTGAATCTTTAAATGAAAGTACCTCAATAAAGGTACCTTTTATGTCACTAGACCTTTTCAATGTATAAAGATTGAATCTTTGAAAGAAAATGAGGTTTTTGAGTAAAACTTATTCGAGTTCCCTTCGACGTCCGGTAGAGTGTTTTACAGAGTAAAGATTGAATCTTTGAACGAAAATACCTCAATAAAGGTACCTAGTTTGTCACTAGACCTTTTTAATGTAAAAAGATTGAATCTCTGAAAAAAAATGATAGTTTAGAGATTAACTTATTCGAGTTACCTATGAAGTCGCGAATCGTGTTGTAAGGACTAAATATTAAACCTTTGAATGAAAATATCTCAACAAAGGAACTTATTATGTGACTAGACCTTTTTAATGTATAAGGATTGAATCTTTTGAAGAAAATGAGAGTTTTGAGTGAAACTTATTCGAGTTCCCTTTGACGTCCCGAAGAGTGTCTTACAGAGTATAGATTGAATCTTTGAATGAAAATACCTCAGTAAAGGTACCTAGTATGTCACTAGACCTTTTTAATGTAAAAAGGTTGAATCTTTGAAAGAAAATGAGAGTTTTGAGATTAACTTATTCGAGTTATCTATGAAGTCGCGAAGCGTGTCTTAATGACTAAAGATTAAATCTTTGAATGAAAATACCTCAACAAAGGAACCTATTATATGACTAAACCTTTTTAATGTATACAGATTGAATCTTTGAAAGAAAATGAGAGTTTTGAATGAAACTTATTTGAGTTCCTTTTGACGTCCCGAAGAGTGTCTTAATGAGTAAAAATAGAATCTTTGAAAGAAAAGACCTCAATAAAGGTACATTACCAGACCTTTTTAATGCATAAACGTTGAATCTTTGAAAGAAAATATGAGTATTGATTTGAACTTATTCGAGTTACTTATGAAGTGGCGAAGAGTGTTTTAAGGAGTAAAGATCGAATCCTTGATTGAAAAAATCTTAATAAAAGTACATTTTATGTCATGAAACCTTTTTAATGCATATAGATTGAATCTTTGAAACAAAACAAGAGTTTGAATTTAAAATTATTCGTGTTACCTTGTAGTCGCGAAGAGTGTTTTAATGAGTATATGTTGAATCTTTAAATGAAAGTACGTCAATAAAGGTACCTTTTATGCCACTAGACCTTTTCAATGTATAAAGATTGAATCTTTGAAAGAAAATGAGGTTTTTGAGTTAAACTTATTCGAGTTCCAATTGACGTCCCGTAGAGTGTTTTACAGAGTAAAGATTGAATCTTTGAACGAAAATACCATAATAAAGGTACCTAGTATGTCACTAGACCTTTTTAATGTAAAAAGATTGAATCTCTGAAATGAAATGTTAGTTTAGAGATTAACTTATTCGAGTTACCTATGAAGTCGCGAATCGTGTTGTAATGACTAAATATTAAATCGTTGAATGAAAATATCTCAACAAATGAACCTATTATGTGACTAGACCTTTTTAATGTATAAAGATTGAATCTTTTAAAGAAAATGAGAGTTTTGAGTGAAACTTATTCGAGTTCCCTTTGACGTTCCGAAGAGTGTTTTACAGAGTATAGATTGAATCTTTGAATGAAAATACCTCAGTAGAGGTACCTTGTTTGTCACTAGACCTTTTTAAGGTAAAAAGAACGAATCTTTGAAAGAAAATGGGAGTTTTGAGATTAACTTATTCGAGTTATCTATGAAGTCGCGAAGCGTGTTTTAATGACTAAAGATTAAATCTTTGAATGAAAATACCTCAATAAAGGAACCTATTATATGACTAAACCTTATTAATGTATACAGATTGAATCTTTGAAAGAAAATGAGAGTTTTGAATGAAACTTATTCGAGTTCCTTTTAACGTCCCGAAGAGTGTTTTGATGAGTAAAAATAGAACATATGAATGAAAATACCTCAATAAGGGTACCTATTGTGTTACCAGACCTTTTTAATGCATAAACGTTGAATCTTTGAAAGAAAATAAAAGTATTGATTTAAACTTATTCGAGTTACTTATGAAGTGGCGAAGAGTGTTTTAATGAGTAAAGATCGAATCTTTGATTGAAAATATCTCAATAAAAGTACCTTTTATGTCATTAAACCTTTTTAATGCATATAGATTGAATCTTTGAAACAAAACAAGAGTTTGAATTTAAAATTATTCGTGTTACCTAGTAGTCGCGAAGAGTGTTTTAAAGAGTTTATGTTGAATCATTAAATGAAAGTACCTCAATAAAGGTACCTTTTATGTCACTAGACCTTTTCAATGTATAAAGATTGAATCTTTGAAAGAAAATGAGGTTTTTGAGTTAAACTTATTCGAGTTCCCTCTGACGTCCCGTAGAGTGTTATACAGAGTAAAGATTGAATCTTTGAACGAAAATACCTCAATAAAGGTATCTAGTTTGTCACTAGACCTTTTTAATGTAAAAAGATTGAATCTCTGAAAAAAAATGATAGTTTAGAGATTAACTTATTCGAGTTACCTATGAAGTCGCGAATCGTGTTGTAATGACTAAATATTAAACCTTTGAATGAAAATATCTCAACAAAGGAACTTATTATGTGACTAGACCTTTTCAATGTATAAAGATTGAATCTTTTGAAGAAAATGAGAGTTTTGAGTGAAACTTATTCGAGTTCCCTTTGACGTCCCGAAGAGTGTCTTACAGAGTGTAGATTGAATCTTTGAATGAAAATACCACAGTAAAGGTACCTTGTATGTCACTAGACCTTTTTAATGTAAAAAGGTAGAATCTTTGAAAGAAAATGAGAGTTTTGAGATTAACTTATTCGAGTTATCTATGAAGTCGCGAAGCATGTTCTAATGACTAAAGATTAAGTCTTTGAATGGAAATATCTCAATAATGGAACCTATTATATTACTAAACCTTTTAAATGTATACAGATTGAATCTTCGAAAGAAAATGAGAGTTTTGAATGAAACTTATTCGAGTTCCTTTTGACGTCCCGAAGAGTGTTTTAATAAGTAAAAATAGAATCTTTGAATGAAAATACCTCAATAAAGATACATTACCGGACCTTTTTAATGCATAAACGTTGAATCTTTGAAAGAAAATAAGAGTATTGATCTAAACTTTTTCGAGTTACTTATGAAGTGGCGAAGAGTGTTTTAATGAGTAAAGATCGAATCTTTGATTGAAAATATCTCAATAAAAGTACATTTTATGTCATTAAACCTTTTTAATGCATATAGATTGAATCTTTGAAACCAAACAAGAGTTTGAATTTAAAATTATTCGTGTTACCTAGTAGTCTCGAAGAGTGTTTTAATGTGTAGATGTTGAATCTTTAAATGAAAGTACCTCAATAAAGGTACCTTTTATGTCACTAGACCTTTTCAATGTATAAAGATTGAATCTTTGAAAGAAAATGAGGTTTTTGAGTAAAACTTATTCGAGTTCCCTTCGACGTCCGGTAGAGTGTTTTACAGAGTAAAGATTGAATCTTTGAACGAAAATACCTCAATAAAGGTACCTAGTTTGTCACTAGACCTTTTTAATGTAAAAAGATTGAATCTCTGAAAAAAATGATAGTTTAGAGATTAACTTATTCGAGTTACCTATGAAGTCGCGAATCGTGTTGTAAGGACTAAATATTAAACCTTTGAATGAAAATATCTCAACAAAGGAACTTATTATGTGACTAGACCTTTTTAATGTATAAGGATTGAATCTTTTGAAGAAAATGAGAGTTTTGAGTGAAACTTATTCGAGTTCCCTTTGACGTCCCGAAGAGTGTCTTACAGAGTATAGATTGAATCTTTGGATGAAAATACCTCAGTAAAGGTACCTAGTATGTCACTAGACCTTTTTAATGTAAAAAGGTTGAATCTTTGAAAGAAAATGAGAGTTTTGAGATTAACTTATTCGAGTTATCTATGAAGTCGCGAAGCGTGTCTTAATGACTAAAGATTAAATCTTTGAATGAAAATACCTCAACAAAGGAACCTATTATATGACTAAACCTTTTTAATGTATACAGATTGAATCTTTGAAAGAAAATGAGAGTTTTGAATGAAACTTATTTGAGTTCCTTTTGACGTCCCGAAGAGTGTCTTAATGAGTAAAAATAGAATCTTTGAAAGAAAAGACCTCAATAAAGGTACATTACCAGACCTTTTTAATGCATAAACGTTGAATCTTTGAAAGAAAATATGAGTATTGATTTGAACTTATTCGAGTTACTTATGAAGTGGCGAAGAGTGTTTTAAGGAGTAAAGATCGAATCCTTGATTGAAAAAATCTTAATAAAAGTACATTTTATGTCATGAAACCTTTTTAATGCATATAGATTGAATCTTTGAAACAAAACAAGAGTTTGAATTTAAAATTATTCGTGTTACCTTGTAGTCGCGAAGAGTGTTTTAATGAGTATATGTTAAATCTTTAAATGAAAGTACGTCAATAAAGGTACCTTTTATGCCACTAGACCTTTTCAATGTATAAAGATTGAATCTTTGAAAGAAAATGAGGTTTTTGAGTTAAACTTATTCGAGTTCCAATTGACGTCCCGTAGAGTGTTTTACAGAGTAAAGATTGAATCTTTGAACGAAAATACCATAATAAAGGTACCTAGTATGTCACTAGACCTTTTTAATGTAAAAAGATTGAATCTCTGAAATGAAATGTTAGTTTAGAGATTAACTTATTCGAGTTACCTATGAAGTCGCGAATCGTGTTGTAATGACTAAATATTAAATCGTTGAATGAAAATATCTCAACAAATGAACCTATTATGTGACTAGACCTTTTTAATGTATAAAGATTGAATCTTTTAAAGAAAATGAGAGTTTTGAGTGAAACTTATTCGAGTTCCCTTTGACGTTCCGAAGAGTGTTTTACAGAGTATAGATTGAATCTTTGAATGAAAATACCTCAGTAGAGGTACCTTGTTTGTCACTAGACCTTTTTAAGGTAAAAAGAACGAATCTTTGAAAGAAAATGGGAGTTTTGAGATTAACTTATTCGAGTTATCTATGAAGTCGCGAAGCGTGTTTTAATGACTAAAGATTAAATCTTTGAATGAAAATACCTCAATAAAGGAACCTATTATATGACTAAACCTTATTAATGTATACAGATTGAATCTTTGAAAGAAAATGAGAGTTTTGAATGAAACTTATTCGAGTTCCTTTTAACGTCCCGAAGAGTGTTTTGATGAGTAAAAATAGAACATATGAATGAAAATACCTCAATAAGGGTACCTATTGTGTTACCAGACCTTTTTAATGCATAAACGTTGAATCTTTGAAAGAAAATAAAAGTATTGATTTAAACTTATTCGAGTTACTTATGAAGTGGCGAAGAGTGTTTTAATGAGTAAAGATCGAATCTTTGATTGAAAATATCTCAATAAAAGTACCTTTTATGTCATTAAACCTTTTTAATGCATATAGATTGAATCTTTGAAACAAAACAAGAGTTTGAATTTAAAATTATTCGTGTTACCTAGTAGTCGCGAAGAGTGTTTTAAAGAGTTTATGTTGAATCATTAAATGAAAGTACCTCAATAAAGGTACCTTTTATGTCACTAGACCTTTTCAATGTATAAAGATTGAATCTTTGAAAGAAAATGAGGTTTTTGAGTTAAACTTATTCGAGTTCCCTCTGACGTCCCGTAGAGTGTAATACAGAGTAAAGATTGAATCTTTGAACGAAAATACCTCAATAAAGGTATCTAGTTTGTCACTAGACCTTTTTAATGTAAAAAGATTGAATCTCTGAAAAAAAATGATAGTTTAGAGATTAACTTATTCGAGTTACCTATGAAGTCGCGAATCGTGTTGTAATGACTAAATATTAAACCTTTGAATGAAAATATCTCAACAAAGGAACTTATTATGTGACTAGACCTTTTCAATGTATAAAGATTGAATCTTTTGAAGAAAATGAGAGTTTTGAGTGAAACTTATTCGAGTTCCCTTTGACGTCCCGAAGAGTGTCTTACAGAGTGTAGATTGAATCTTTTAATGAAAATACCACAGTAAAGGTACCTTGTATGTCACTAGACCTTTTTAATGTAAAAAGGTAGAATCTTTGAAAGAAAATGAGAGTTTTGAGATTAACTTATTCGAGTTATCTATGAAGTCGCGAAGCATGTTTTAATGACTAAAGATTAAGTCTTTGAATGGAAATATCTCAATAATGGAACCTATTATATTACTAAACCTTTTAAATGTATACAGATTGAATCTTCGAAAGAAAATGAGAGTTTTGAATGAAACTTATTCGAGTTCCTTTTGACGTCCCGAAGAGTGTTTTAATAAGTAAAAATAGAATCTTTGAATGAAAATACCTCAATAAAGATACATTACCGGACCTTTTTAACGCATAAACGTTGAATCTTTGAAAGAAAATAAGAGTATTGATCTAAACTTTTTCGAGTTACTTATGAAGTGGCGAAGAGTGTTTTAATGAGTAAAGATCGAATCTTTGATTGAAAATATCTCAATAAAAGTACATTTTATGTCATTAAACCTTTTTAATGCATATAGATTGAATCTTTGAAACCAAACAAGAGTTTGAATTTAAAATTATTCGTGTTACCTAGTAGTCTCGAAGAGTGTTTTAATGTGTAGATGTTGAATCTTTAAATGAAAGTACCTCAATAAAGGTACCTTTTATGTCACTAGACCTTTTCAATGTATAAAGATTGAATCTTTGAAAGAAAATGAGGTTTTTGAGTAAAACTTATTCGAGTTCCCTTCGACGTCCGGTAGAGTGTTTTACAGAGTAAAGATTGAATCTTTGAACGAAAATACCTCAATAAAGGTACCTAGTTTGTCACTAGACCTTTTTAATGTAAAAAGATTGAATCTCTGAAAAAAAATGATAGTTTAGAGATTAACTTATTCGAGTTACCTATGAAGTCGCGAATCGTGTTGTAAGGACTAAATATTAAACCTTTGAATGAAAATATCTCAACAAAGGAACTTATTATGTGACTAGACCTTTTTAATGTATAAGGATTGAATCTTTTGAAGAAAATGAGAGTTTTGAGTGAAACTTATTCGAGTTCCCTTTGACGTCCCGAAGAGTGTCTTACAGAGTATAGATTGAATCTTTGAATGAAAATACCTCAGTAAAGGTACCTAGTATGTCACTAGACCTTTTTAATGTAAAAAGGTTGAATCTTTGAAAGAAAATGAGAGTTTTGAGATTAACTTATTCGAGTTATCTATGAAGTCGCGAAGCGTGTTTTAATGACTAAAGATTAAATCTTTGAATGAAAATACCTCAACAAAGGAACCTATTATATGACTAAACCTTTTTAATGTATACAGATTGAATCTTTGAAAGAAAATGAGAGTTTTGAATGAAACTTATTTGAGTTCCTTTTGACATCCCGAAGAGTGTCTTAATGAGTAAAAATAGAATCTTTGAAAGAAAAGACCTCAATAAAGGTACATTACCAGACCTTTTTAATGCATAAACGTTGAATCTTTGAAAGAAAATATGAGTATTGATTTGAACTTATTTGAGTTACTTATGAAGTGGCGAAGAGTGTTTTAAGGAGTAAAGATCGAATCCTTGATTGAAAAAATCTTAATAAAAGTACATTTTATGTCATGAAACCTTTTTAATGCATATAGATTGAATCTTTGAAACAAAACAAGAGTTTGAATTTAAAATTATTCGTGTTACCTTGTAGTCGCGAAGAGTGTTTTAATGAGTATATGTTAAATCTTTAAATGAAAGTACGTCAATAAAGGTACCTTTTATGCCACTAGACCTTTTCAATGTATAAAGATTGAATCTTTGAAAGAAAATGAGGTTTTTGAGTTAAACTTATTCGAGTTCCAATTGACGTCCCGTAGAGTGTTTTACAGAGTAAAGATTGAATCTTTGAACGAAAATACCATAATAAAGGTACCTAGTATGTCACTAGACCTTTTTAATGTAAAAAGATTGAATCTCTGAAATGAAATGTTAGTTTAGAGATTAACTTATTCGAGTTACCTATGAAGTCGCGAATCGTGTTGTAATGACTAAATATTAAATCGTTGAATGAAAATATCTCAACAAATGAACCTATTATGTGACTAGACCTTTTTAATGTATAAAGATTGAATCTTTTAAAGAAAATGAGAGTTTTGAGTGAAACTTATTCGAGTTCCCTTTGACGTTCCGAAGAGTGTTTTACAGAGTATAGATTGAATCTTTGAATGAAAATACCTCAGTAGAGGTACCTTGTTTGTCACTAGACCTTTTTAAGGTAAAAAGAACGAATCTTTGAAAGAAAATGGGAGTTTTGAGATTAACTTATTCGAGTTATCTATGAAGTCGCGAAGCGTGTTTTAATGACTAAAGATTAAATCTTTGAATGAAAATACCTCAATAAAGGAACCTATTATATGACTAAACCTTATTAATGTATACAGATTGAATCTTTGAAAGAAAATGAGAGTTTTGAATGAAACTTATTCGAGTTCCTTTTAACGTCCCGAAGAGTGTTTTGATGAGTAAAAATAGAACATATGAATGAAAATACCTCAATAAGGGTACCTATTGTGTTACCAGACCTTTTTAATGCATAAACGTTGAATCTAAGAAAGAAAATAAAAGTATTGATTTAAACTTATTCGAGTTACTTATGAAGTGGCGAAGAGTGTTTTAATGAGTAAAGATCGAATCTTTGATTGAAAATATCTCAATAAAAGTACCTTTTATGTCATTAAACCTTTTTAATGCATATAGATTGAATCTTTGAAACAAAACAAGAGTTTGAATTTAAAATTATTCGTGTTACCTAGTAGTCGCGAAGAGTGTTTTAAAGAGTTTATGTTGAATCATTAAATGAAAGTACCTCAATAAAGGTACCTTTTATGTCACTAGACCTTTTCAATGTATAAAGATTGAATCTTTGAAAGAAAATGAGGTTTTTGAGTTAAACTTATTCGAGTTCCCTCTGACGTCCCGTAGAGTGTTATACAGAGTAAAGATTGAATCTTTGAACGAAAATACCTCAATAAAGGTATCTAGTTTGTCACTAGACCTTTTTAATGTAAAAAGATTGAATCTCTGAAAAAAAATGATAGTTTAGAGATTAACTTATTCGAGTTACCTATGAAGTCGCGAATCGTGTTGTAATGACTAAATATTAAACCTTTGAATGAAAATATCTCAACAAAGGAACTTATTATGTGACTAGACCTTTTCAATGTATAAAGATTGAATCTTTTGAAGAAAATGAGAGTTTTGAGTGAAACTTATTCGAGTTCCCTTTGACGTCCCGAAGAGTGTCTTACAGAGTGTAGATTGAATCTTTGAATGAAAATACCACAGTAAAGGTACCTTGTATGTCACTAGACCTTTTTAATGTAAAAAGGTAGAATCTTTGAAAGAAAATGAGAGTTTTGAGATTAACTTATTCGAGTTATCTATGAAGTCGCGAAGCATGTTTTAATGACTAAAGATTAAGTCTTTGAATGGAAATATCTCAATAATGGAACCTATTATATTACTAAACCTTTTAAATGTATACAGATTGAATCTTCGAAAGAAAATGAGAGTTTTGAATGAAACTTATTCGAGTTCCTTTTGACGTCCCGAAGAGTGTTTTAATAAGTAAAAATAGAATCTTTGAATGAAAATACCTCAATAAAGATACATTACCGGACCTTTTTAACGCATAAACGTTGAATCTTTGAAAGAAAATAAGAGTATTGATCTAAACTTTTTCGAGTTACTTATGAAGTGGCGAAGAGTGTTTTAATGAGTAAAGATCGAATCTTTGATTGAAAATATCTCAATAAAAGTACATTTTATGTCATTAAACCTTTTTAATGCATATAGATTGAATCTTTGAAACCAAACAAGAGTTTGAATTTAAAATTATTCGTGTTACCTAGTAGTCTCGAAGAGTGTTTTAATGTGTAGATGTTGAATCTTTAAATGAAAGTACCTCAATAAAGGTACCTTTTATGTCACTAGACCTTTTCAATGTATAAAGATTGAATCTTTGAAAGAAAATGAGGTTTTTGAGTAAAACTTATTCGAGTTCCCTTCGACGTCCGGTAGAGTGTTTTACAGAGTAAAGATTGAATCTTTGAACGAAAATACCTCAATAAAGGTACCTAGTTTGTCACTAGACCTTTTTAATGTAAAAAGATTGAATCTCTGAAAAAAAATGATAGTTTAGAGATTAACTTATTCGAGTTACCTATGAAGTCGCGAATCGTGTTGTAAGGACTAAATATTAAACCTTTGAATGAAAATATCTCAACAAAGGAACTTATTATGTGACTAGACCTTTTTAATGTATAAGGATTGAATCTTTTGAAGAAAATGAGAGTTTTGAGTGAAACTTATTCGAGTTCCCTTTGACGTCCCGAAGAGTGTCTTACAGAGTATAGATTGAATCTTTGAATGAAAATACCTCAGTAAAGGTACCTAGTATGTCACTAGACCTTTTTAATGTAAAAAGGTTGAATCTTTGAAAGAAAATGAGAGTTTTGAGATTAACTTATTCGAGTTATCTATGAAGTCGCGAAGCGTGTTTTAATGACTAAAGATTAAATCTTTGAATGAAAATACCTCAACAAAGGAACCTATTATATGACTAAACCTTTTTAATGTATACAGATTGAATCTTTGAAAGAAAATGAGAGTTTTGAATGAAACTTATTTGAGTTCCTTTTGACATCCCGAAGAGTGTCTTAATGAGTAAAAATAGAATCTTTGAAAGAAAAGACCTCAATAAAGGTACATTACCAGACCTTTTTAATGCATAAACGTTGAATCTTTGAAAGAAAATATGAGTATTGATTTGAACTTATTTGAGTTACTTATGAAGTGGCGAAGAGTGTTTTAAGGAGTAAAGATCGAATCCTTGATTGAAAAAATCTTAATAAAAGTACATTTTATGTCATGAAACCTTTTTAATGCATATAGATTGAATCTTTGAAACAAAACAAGAGTTTGAATTTAAAATTATTCGTGTTACCTTGTAGTCGCGAAGAGTGTTTTAATGAGTATATGTTAAATCTTTAAATGAAAGTACGTCAATAAAGGTACCTTTTATGCCACTAGACCTTTTCAATGTATAAAGATTGAATCTTTGAAAGAAAATGAGGTTTTTGAGTTAAACTTATTCGAGTTCCAATTGACGTCCCGTAGAGTGTTTTACAGAGTAAAGATTGAATCTTTGAACGAAAATACCATAATAAAGGTACCTAGTATGTCACTAGACCTTTTTAATGTAAAAAGATTGAATCTCTGAAATGAAATGTTAGTTTAGAGATTAACTTATTCGAGTTACCTATGAAGTCGCGAATCGTGTTGTAATGACTAAATATTAAATCGTTGAATGAAAATATCTCAACAAATGAACCTATTATGTGACTAGACCTTTTTAATGTATAAAGATTGAATCTTTTAAAGAAAATGAGAGTTTTGAGTGAAACTTATTCGAGTTCCCTTTGACGTTCCGAAGAGTGTTTTACAGAGTATAGATTGAATCTTTGAATGAAAATACCTCAGTAGAGGTACCTTGTTTGTCACTAGACCTTTTTAAGGTAAAAAGAACGAATCTTTGAAAGAAAATGGGAGTTTTGAGATTAACTTATTCGAGTTATCTATGAAGTCGCGAAGCGTGTTTTAATGACTAAAGATTAAATCTTTGAATGAAAATACCTCAATAAAGGAACCTATTATATGACTAAACCTTATTAATGTATACAGATTGAATCTTTGAAAGAAAATGAGAGTTTTGAATGAAACTTATTCGAGTTCCTTTTAACGTCCCGAAGAGTGTTTTGATGAGTAAAAATAGAACATATGAATGA
Organism: Cornus florida; assembly: GCF_030987335.1. NCBI lineage: Eukaryota > Viridiplantae > Streptophyta > Magnoliopsida > Cornales > Cornaceae > Cornus > Cornus florida. The sequence continues at coordinate 93,603 of NW_026775866.1, read as the reverse complement.
AAATACCTCAATAAGGGTACCTATTGTGTTACCAGACCTTTTTAATGCATAAACGTTGAATCTAAGAAAGAAAATAAAAGTATTGATTTAAACTTATTCGAGTTACTTATGAAGTGGCGAAGAGTGTTTTAATGAGTAAAGATCGAATCTTTGATTGAAAATATCTCAATAAAAGTACCTTTTATGTCATTAAACCTTTTTAATGCATATAGATTGAATCTTTGAAACAAAACAAGAGTTTGAATTTAAAATTATTCGTGTTACCTAGTAGTCGCGAAGAGTGTTTTAAAGAGTTTATGTTGAATCATTAAATGAAAGTACCTCAATAAAGGTACCTTTTATGTCACTAGACCTTTTCAATGTATAAAGATTGAATCTTTGAAAGAAAATGAGGTTTTTGAGTTAAACTTATTCGAGTTCCCTCTGACGTCCCGTAGAGTGTTATACAGAGTAAAGATTGAATCTTTGAACGAAAATACCTCAATAAAGGTATCTAGTTTGTCACTAGACCTTTTTAATGTAAAAAGATTGAATCTCTGAAAAAAAATGATAGTTTAGAGATTAACTTATTCGAGTTACCTATGAAGTCGCGAATCGTGTTGTAATGACTAAATATTAAACCTTTGAATGAAAATATCTCAACAAAGGAACTTATTATGTGACTAGACCTTTTCAATGTATAAAGATTGAATCTTTTGAAGAAAATGAGAGTTTTGAGTGAAACTTATTCGAGTTCCCTTTGACGTCCCGAAGAGTGTCTTACAGAGTGTAGATTGAATCTTTGAATGAAAATACCACAGTAAAGGTACCTTGTATGTCACTAGACCTTTTTAATGTAAAAAGGTAGAATCTTTGAAAGAAAATGAGAGTTTTGAGATTAACTTATTCGAGTTATCTATGAAGTCGCGAAGCATGTTTTAATGACTAAAGATTAAGTCTTTGAATGGAAATATCTCAATAATGGAACCTATTATATTACTAAACCTTTTAAATGTATACAGATTGAATCTTCGAAAGAAAATGAGAGTTTTGAATGAAACTTATTCGAGTTCCTTTTGACGTCCCGAAGAGTGTTTTAATAAGTAAAAATAGAATCTTTGAATGAAAATACCTCAATAAAGATACATTACCGGACCTTTTTAACGCATAAACGTTGAATCTTTGAAAGAAAATAAGAGTATTGATCTAAACTTTTTCGAGTTACTTATGAAGTGGCGAAGAGTGTTTTAATGAGTAAAGATCGAATCTTTGATTGAAAATATCTCAATAAAAGTACATTTTATGTCATTAAACCTTTTTAATGCATATAGATTGAATCTTTGAAACCAAACAAGAGTTTGAATTTAAAATTATTCGTGTTACCTAGTAGTCTCGAAGAGTGTTTTAATGTGTAGATGTTGAATCTTTAAATGAAAGTACCTCAATAAAGGTACCTTTTATGTCACTAGACCTTTTCAATGTATAAAGATTGAATCTTTGAAAGAAAATGAGGTTTTTGAGTAAAACTTATTCGAGTTCCCTTCGACGTCCGGTAGAGTGTTTTACAGAGTAAAGATTGAATCTTTGAACGAAAATACCTCAATAAAGGTACCTAGTTTGTCACTAGACCTTTTTAATGTAAAAAGATTGAATCTCTGAAAAAAAATGATAGTTTAGAGATTAACTTATTCGAGTTACCTATGAAGTCGCGAATCGTGTTGTAAGGACTAAATATTAAACCTTTGAATGAAAATATCTCAACAAAGGAACTTATTATGTGACTAGACCTTTTTAATGTATAAGGATTGAATCTTTTGAAGAAAATGAGAGTTTTGAGTGAAACTTATTCGAGTTCCCTTTGACGTCCCGAAGAGTGTCTTACAGAGTATAGATTGAATCTTTGAATGAAAATACCTCAGTAAAGGTACCTAGTATGTCACTAGACCTTTTTAATGTAAAAAGGTTGAATCTTTGAAAGAAAATGAGAGTTTTGAGATTAACTTATTCGAGTTATCTATGAAGTCGCGAAGCGTGTTTTAATGACTAAAGATTAAATCTTTGAATGAAAATACCTCAACAAAGGAACCTATTATATGACTAAACCTTTTTAATGTATACAGATTGAATCTTTGAAAGAAAATGAGAGTTTTGAATGAAACTTATTTGAGTTCCTTTTGACATCCCGAAGAGTGTCTTAATGAGTAAAAATAGAATCTTTGAAAGAAAAGACCTCAATAAAGGTACATTACCAGACCTTTTTAATGCATAAACGTTGAATCTTTGAAAGAAAATATGAGTATTGATTTGAACTTATTTGAGTTACTTATGAAGTGGCGAAGAGTGTTTTAAGGAGTAAAGATCGAATCCTTGATTGAAAAAATCTTAATAAAAGTACATTTTATGTCATGAAACCTTTTTAATGCATATAGATTGAATCTTTGAAACAAAACAAGAGTTTGAATTTAAAATTATTCGTGTTACCTTGTAGTCGCGAAGAGTGTTTTAATGAGTATATGTTAAATCTTTAAATGAAAGTACGTCAATAAAGGTACCTTTTATGCCACTAGACCTTTTCAATGTATAAAGATTGAATCTTTGAAAGAAAATGAGGTTTTTGAGTTAAACTTATTCGAGTTCCAATTGACGTCCCGTAGAGTGTTTTACAGAGTAAAGATTGAATCTTTGAACGAAAATACCATAATAAAGGTACCTAGTATGTCACTAGACCTTTTTAATGTAAAAAGATTGAATCTCTGAAATGAAATGTTAGTTTAGAGATTAACTTATTCGAGTTACCTATGAAGTCGCGAATCGTGTTGTAATGACTAAATATTAAATCGTTGAATGAAAATATCTCAACAAATGAACCTATTATGTGACTAGACCTTTTTAATGTATAAAGATTGAATCTTTTAAAGAAAATGAGAGTTTTGAGTGAAACTTATTCGAGTTCCCTTTGACGTTCCGAAGAGTGTTTTACAGAGTATAGATTGAATCTTTGAATGAAAATACCTCAGTAGAGGTACCTTGTTTGTCACTAGACCTTTTTAAGGTAAAAAGAACGAATCTTTGAAAGAAAATGGGAGTTTTGAGATTAACTTATTCGAGTTATCTATGAAGTCGCGAAGCGTGTTTTAATGACTAAAGATTAAATCTTTGAATGAAAATACCTCAATAAAGGAACCTATTATATGACTAAACCTTATTAATGTATACAGATTGAATCTTTGAAAGAAAATGAGAGTTTTGAATGAAACTTATTCGAGTTCCTTTTAACGTCCCGAAGAGTGTTTTGATGAGTAAAAATAGAACATATGAATGAAAATACCTCAATAAGGGTACCTATTGTGTTACCAGACCTTTTTAATGCATAAACGTTGAATCTAAGAAAGAAAATAAAAGTATTGATTTAAACTTATTCGAGTTACTTATGAAGTGGCGAAGAGTGTTTTAATGAGTAAAGATCGAATCTTTGATTGAAAATATCTCAATAAAAGTACCTTTTATGTCATTAAACCTTTTTAATGCATATAGATTGAATCTTTGAAACAAAACAAGAGTTTGAATTTAAAATTATTCGTGTTACCTAGTAGTCGCGAAGAGTGTTTTAAAGAGTTTATGTTGAATCATTAAATGAAAGTACCTCAATAAAGGTACCTTTTATGTCACTAGACCTTTTCAATGTATAAAGATTGAATCTTTGAAAGAAAATGAGGTTTTTGAGTTAAACTTATTCGAGTTCCCTCTGACGTCCCGTAGAGTGTTATACAGAGTAAAGATTGAATCTTTGAACGAAAATACCTCAATAAAGGTATCTAGTTTGTCACTAGACCTTTTTAATGTAAAAAGATTGAATCTCTGAAAAAAAATGATAGTTTAGAGATTAACTTATTCGAGTTACCTATGAAGTCGCGAATCGTGTTGTAATGACTAAATATTAAACCTTTGAATGAAAATATCTCAACAAAGGAACTTATTATGTGACTAGACCTTTTCAATGTATAAAGATTGAATCTTTTGAAGAAAATGAGAGTTTTGAGTGAAACTTATTCGAGTTCCCTTTGACGTCCCGAAGAGTGTCTTACAGAGTGTAGATTGAATCTTTGAATGAAAATACCACAGTAAAGGTACCTTGTATGTCACTAGACCTTTTTAATGTAAAAAGGTAGAATCTTTGAAAGAAAATGAGAGTTTTGAGATTAACTTATTCGAGTTATCTATGAAGTCGCGAAGCATGTTTTAATGACTAAAGATTAAGTCTTTGAATGGAAATATCTCAATAATGGAACCTATTATATTACTAAACCTTTTAAATGTATACAGATTGAATCTTCGAAAGAAAATGAGAGTTTTGAATGAAACTTATTCGAGTTCCTTTTGACGTCCCGAAGAGTGTTTTAATAAGTAAAAATAGAATCTTTGAATGAAAATACCTCAATAAAGATACATTACCGGACCTTTTTAACGCATAAACGTTGAATCTTTGAAAGAAAATAAGAGTATTGATCTAAACTTTTTCGAGTTACTTATGAAGTGGCGAAGAGTGTTTTAATGAGTAAAGATCGAATCTTTGATTGAAAATATCTCAATAAAAGTACATTTTATGTCATTAAACCTTTTTAATGCATATAGATTGAATCTTTGAAACCAAACAAGAGTTTGAATTTAAAATTATTCGTGTTACCTAGTAGTCTCGAAGAGTGTTTTAATGTGTAGATGTTGAATCTTTAAATGAAAGTACCTCAATAAAGGTACCTTTTATGTCACTAGACCTTTTCAATGTATAAAGATTGAATCTTTGAAAGAAAATGAGGTTTTTGAGTAAAACTTATTCGAGTTCCCTTCGACGTCCGGTAGAGTGTTTTACAGAGTAAAGATTGAATCTTTGAACGAAAATACCTCAATAAAGGTACCTAGTTTGTCACTAGACCTTTTTAATGTAAAAAGATTGAATCTCTGAAAAAAAATGATAGTTTAGAGATTAACTTATTCGAGTTACCTATGAAGTCGCGAATCGTGTTGTAAGGACTAAATATTAAACCTTTGAATGAAAATATCTCAACAAAGGAACTTATTATGTGACTAGACCTTTTTAATGTATAAGGATTGAATCTTTTGAAGAAAATGAGAGTTTTGAGTGAAACTTATTCGAGTTCCCTTTGACGTCCCGAAGAGTGTCTTACAGAGTATAGATTGAATCTTTGAATGAAAATACCTCAGTAAAGGTACCTAGTATGTCACTAGACCTTTTTAATGTAAAAAGGTTGAATCTTTGAAAGAAAATGAGAGTTTTGAGATTAACTTATTCGAGTTATCTATGAAGTCGCGAAGCGTGTTTTAATGACTAAAGATTAAATCTTTGAATGAAAATACCTCAACAAAGGAACCTATTATATGACTAAACCTTTTTAATGTATACAGATTGAATCTTTGAAAGAAAATGAGAGTTTTGAATGAAACTTATTTGAGTTCCTTTTGACGTCCCGAAGAGTGTCTTAATGAGTAAAAATAGAATCTTTGAAAGAAAAGACCTCAATAAAGGTACATTACCAGACCTTTTTAATGCATAAACGTTGAATCTTTGAAAGAAAATATGAGTATTGATTTGAACTTATTCGAGTTACTTATGAAGTGGCGAAGAGTGTTTTAAGGAGTAAAGATCGAATCTTTGATTGAAAAAATCTTAATAAAAGTACATTTTATGTCATGAAACCTTTTTAATGCATATAGATTGAATCTTTGAAACAAAACAAGAGTTTGAATTTAAAATTATTCGTGTTACCTTGTAGTCGCGAAGAGTGTTTTAATGAGTATATGTTGAATCTTTAAATGAAAGTACGTCAATAAAGGTACCTTTTATGCCACTAGACCTTTTCAATGTATAAAGATTGAATCTTTGAAAGAAAATGAGGTTTTTGAGTTAAACTTATTCGAGTTCCAATTGACGTCCCGTAGAGTGTTTTACAGAGTAAAGATTGAATCTTTGAACGAAAATACCATAATAAAGGTACCTAGTATGTCACTAGACCTTTTTAATGTAAAAAGATTGAATCTCTGAAATGAAATGTTAGTTTAGAGATTAACTTATTCGAGTTACCTATGAAGTCGCGAATCGTGTTGTAATGACTAAATATTAAATCGTTGAATGAAAATATCTCAACAAATGAACCTATTATGTGACTAGACCTTTTTAATGTATAAAGATTGAATCTTTTAAAGAAAATGAGAGTTTTGAGTGAAACTTATTCGAGTTCCCTTTGACGTTCCGAAGAGTGTTTTACAGAGTATAGATTGAATCTTTGAATGAAAATACCTCAGTAGAGGTACCTTGTTTGTCACTAGACCTTTTTAAGGTAAAAAGAACGAATCTTTGAAAGAAAATGGGAGTTTTGAGATTAACTTATTCGAGTTATCTATGAAGTCGCGAAGCGTGTTTTAATGACTAAAGATTAAATCTTTGAATGAAAATACCTCAATAAAGGAACCTATTATATGACTAAACCTTATTAATGTATACAGATTGAATCTTTGAAAGAAAATGAGAGTTTTGAATGAAACTTATTCGAGTTCCTTTTAACGTCCCGAAGAGTGTTTTGATGAGTAAAAATAGAACATATGAATGAAAATACCTCAATAAGGGTACCTATTGTGTTACCAGACCTTTTTAATGCATAAACGTTGAATCTAAGAAAGAAAATAAAAGTATTGATTTAAACTTATTCGAGTTACTTATGAAGTGGCGAAGAGTGTTTTAATGAGTAAAGATCGAATCTTTGATTGAAAATATCTCAATAAAAGTACCTTTTATGTCATTAAACCTTTTTAATGCATATAGATTGAATCTTTGAAACAAAACAAGAGTTTGAATTTAAAATTATTCGTGTTACCTAGTAGTCGCGAAGAGTGTTTTAAAGAGTTTATGTTGAATCATTAAATGAAAGTACCTCAATAAAGGTACCTTTTATGTCACTAGACCTTTTCAATGTATAAAGATTGAATCTTTGAAAGAAAATGAGGTTTTTGAGTTAAACTTATTCGAGTTCCCTCTGACGTCCCGTAGAGTGTTATACAGAGTAAAGATTGAATCTTTGAACGAAAATACCTCAATAAAGGTATCTAGTTTGTCACTAGACCTTTTTAATGTAAAAAGATTGAATCTCTGAAAAAAAATGATAGTTTAGAGATTAACTTATTCGAGTTACCTATGAAGTCGCGAATCGTGTTGTAATGACTAAATATTAAACCTTTGAATGAAAATATCTCAACAAAGGAACTTATTATGTGACTAGACCTTTTCAATGTATAAAGATTGAATCTTTTGAAGAAAATGAGAGTTTTGAGTGAAACTTATTCGAGTTCCCTTTGACGTCCCGAAGAGTGTCTTACAGAGTGTAGATTGAATCTTTGAATGAAAATACCACAGTAAAGGTACCTTGTATGTCACTAGACCTTTTTAATGTAAAAAGGTAGAATCTTTGAAAGAAAATGAGAGTTTTGAGATTAACTTATTCGAGTTATCTATGAAGTCGCGAAGCATGTTTTAATGACTAAAGATTAAGTCTTTGAATGGAAATATCTCAATAATGGAACCTATTATATTACTAAACCTTTTAAATGTATACAGATTGAATCTTCGAAAGAAAATGAGAGTTTTGAATGAAACTTATTCGAGTTCCTTTTGACGTCCCGAAGAGTGTTTTAATAAGTAAAAATAGAATCTTTGAATGAAAATACCTCAATAAAGATACATTACCGGACCTTTTTAACGCATAAACGTTGAATCTTTGAAAGAAAATAAGAGTATTGATCTAAACTTTTTCGAGTTACTTATGAAGTGGCGAAGAGTGTTTTAATGAGTAAAGATCGAATCTTTGATTGAAAATATCTCAATAAAAGTACATTTTATGTCATTAAACCTTTTTAATGCATATAGATTGAATCTTTGAAACCAAACAAGAGTTTGAATTTAAAATTATTCGTGTTACCTAGTAGTCTCGAAGAGTGTTTTAATGTGTAGATGTTGAATCTTTAAATGAAAGTACCTCAATAAAGGTACCTTTTATGTCACTAGACCTTTTCAATGTATAAAGATTGAATCTTTGAAAGAAAATGAGGTTTTTGAGTAAAACTTATTCGAGTTCCCTTCGACGTCCGGTAGAGTGTTTTACAGAGTAAAGATTGAATCTTTGAACGAAAATACCTCAATAAAGGTACCTAGTTTGTCACTAGACCTTTTTAATGTAAAAAGATTGAATCTCTGAAAAAAAATGATAGTTTAGAGATTAACTTATTCGAGTTACCTATGAAGTCGCGAATCGTGTTGTAAGGACTAAATATTAAACCTTTGAATGAAAATATCTCAACAAAGGAACTTATTATGTGACTAGACCTTTTTAATGTATAAGGATTGAATCTTTTGAAGAAAATGAGAGTTTTGAGTGAAACTTATTCGAGTTCCCTTTGACGTCCCGAAGAGTGTCTTACAGAGTATAGATTGAATCTTTGAATGAAAATACCTCAGTAAAGGTACCTAGTATGTCACTAGACCTTTTTAATGTAAAAAGGTTGAATCTTTGAAAGAAAATGAGAGTTTTGAGATTAACTTATTCGAGTTATCTATGAAGTCGCGAAGCGTGTTTTAATGACTAAAGATTAAATCTTTGAATGAAAATACCTCAACAAAGGAACCTATTATATGACTAAACCTTTTTAATGTATACAGATTGAATCTTTGAAAGAAAATGAGAGTTTTGAATGAAACTTATTTGAGTTCCTTTTGACATCCCGAAGAGTGTCTTAATGAGTAAAAATAGAATCTTTGAAAGAAAAGACCTCAATAAAGGTACATTACCAGACCTTTTTAATGCATAAACGTTGAATCTTTGAAAGAAAATATGAGTATTGATTTGAACTTATTCGAGTTACTTATGAAGTGGCGAAGAGTGTTTTAAGGAGTAAAGATCGAATCCTTGATTGAAAAAATCTTAATAAAAGTACATTTTATGTCATGAAACCTTTTTAATGCATATAGATTGAATCTTTGAAACAAAACAAGAGTTTGAATTTAAAATTATTCGTGTTACCTTGTAGTCGCGAAGAGTGTTTTAATGAGTATATGTTAAATCTTTAAATGAAAGTACGTCAATAAAGGTACCTTTTATGCCACTAGACCTTTTCAATGTATAAAGATTGAATCTTTGAAAGAAAATGAGGTTTTTGAGTTAAACTTATTCGAGTTCCAATTGACGTCCCGTAGAGTGTTTTACAGAGTAAAGATTGAATCTTTGAACGAAAATACCATAATAAAGGTACCTAGTATGTCACTAGACCTTTTTAGTGTAAAAAGATTGAATCTCTGAAATGAAATGTTAGTTTAGAGATTAACTTATTCGAGTTACCTATGAAGTCGCGAATCGTGTTGTAATGACTAAATATTAAATCGTTGAATGAAAATATCTCAACAAATGAACCTATTATGTGACTAGACCTTTTTAATGTATAAAGATTGAATCTTTTAAAGAAAATGAGAGTTTTGAGTGAAACTTATTCGAGTTCCCTTTGACGTTCCGAAGAGTGTTTTACAGAGTATAGATTGAATCTTTGAATGAAAATACCTCAGTAGAGGTACCTTGTTTGTCACTAGACCTTTTTAAGGTAAAAAGAACGAATCTTTGAAAGAAAATGGGAGTTTTGAGATTAACTTATTCGAGTTATCTATGAAGTCGCGAAGCGTGTTTTAATGACTAAAGATTAAATCTTTGAATGAAAATACCTCAATAAAGGAACCTATTATATGACTAAACCTTATTAATGTATACAGATTGAATCTTTGAAAGAAAATGAGAGTTTTGAATGAAACTTATTCGAGTTCCTTTTAACGTCCCGAAGAGTGTTTTGATGAGTAAAAATAGAACATATGAATGAAAATACCTCAATAAGGGTACCTATTGTGTTACCAGACCTTTTTAATGCATAAACGTTGAATCTTTGAAAGAAAATAAAAGTATTGATTTAAACTTATTCGAGTTACTTATGAAGTGGCGAAGAGTGTTTTAATGAGTAAAGATCGAATCTTTGATTGAAAATATCTCAATAAAAGTACCTTTTATGTCATTAAACCTTTTTAATGCATATAGATTGAATCTTTGAAACAAAACAAGAGTTTGAATTTAAAATTATTCGTGTTACCTAGTAGTCGCGAAGAGTGTTTTAAAGAGTTTATGTTGAATCATTAAATGAAAGTACCTCAATAAAGGTACCTTTTATGTCACTAGACCTTTTCAATGTATAAAGATTGAATCTTTGAAAGAAAATGAGGTTTTTGAGTTAAACTTATTCGAGTTCCCTCTGACGTCCCGTAGAGTGTTATACAGAGTAAAGATTGAATCTTTGAACGAAAATACCTCAATAAAGGTATCTAGTTTGTCACTAGACCTTTTTAATGTAAAAAGATTGAATCTCTGAAAAAAAATGATAGTTTAGAGATTAACTTATTCGAGTTACCTATGAAGTCGCGAATCGTGTTGTAATGACTAAATATTAAACCTTTGAATGAAAATATCTCAACAAAGGAACTTATTATGTGACTAGACCTTTTCAATGTATAAAGATTGAATCTTTTGAAGAAAATGAGAGTTTTGAGTGAAACTTATTCGAGTTCCCTTTGACGTCCCGAAGAGTGTCTTACAGAGTGTAGATTGAATCTTTGAATGAAAATACCACAGTAAAGGTACCTTGTATGTCACTAGACCTTTTTAATGTAAAAAGGTAGAATCTTTGAAAGAAAATGAGAGTTTTGAGATTAACTTATTTGAGTTATCTATGAAGTCGCGAAGCATGTTTTAATGACTAAAGATTAAGTCTTTGAATGGAAATATCTCAATAATGGAACCTATTATATTACTAAACCTTTTAAATGTATACAGATTGAATCTTCGAAAGAAAATGAGAGTTTTGAATGAAACTTATTCGAGTTCCTTTTGACGTCCCGAAGAGTGTTTTAATAAGTAAAAATAGAATCTTTGAATGAAAATACCTCAATAAAGATACATTACCGGACCTTTTTAACGCATAAACGTTGAATCTTTGAAAGAAAATAAGAGTATTGATCTAAACTTTTTCGAGTTACTTATGAAGTGGCGAAGAGTGTTTTAATGAGTAAAGATCGAATCTTTGATTGAAAATATCTCAATAAAAGTACATTTTATGTCATTAAACCTTTTTAATGCATATAGATTGAATCTTTGAAACCAAACAAGAGTTTGAATTTAAAATTATTCGTGTTACCTAGTAGTCTCGAAGAGTGTTTTAATGTGTAGATGTTGAATCTTTAAATGAAAGTACCTCAATAAAGGTACCTTTTATGTCACTAGACCTTTTCAATGTATAAAGATTGAATCTTTGAAAGAAAATGAGGTTTTTGAGTAAAACTTATTCGAGTTCCCTTCGACGTCCGGTAGAGTGTTTTACAGAGTAAAGATTGAATCTTTGAACGAAAATACCTCAATAAAGGTACCTAGTTTGTCACTAGACCTTTTTAATGTAAAAAGATTGAATCTCTGAAAAAAAATGATAGTTTAGAGATTAACTTATTCGAGTTACCTATGAAGTCGCGAATCGTGTTGTAAGGACTAAATATTAAACCTTTGAATGAAAATATCTCAACAAAGGAACTTATTATGTGACTAGACCTTTTTAATGTATAAGGATTGAATCTTTTGAAGAAAATGAGAGTTTTGAGTGAAACTTATTCGAGTTCCCTTTGACGTCCCGAAGAGTGTCTTACAGAGTATAGATTGAATCTTTGAATGAAAATACCTCAGTAAAGGTACCTAGTATGTCACTAGACCTTTTTAATGTAAAAAGGTTGAATCTTTGAAAGAAAATGAGAGTTTTGAGATTAACTTATTCGAGTTATCTATGAAGTCGCGAAGCGTGTTTTAATGACTAAAGATTAAATCTTTGAATGAAAATACCTCAACAAAGGAACCTATTATATGACTAAACCTTTTTAATGTATACAGATTGAATCTTTGAAAGAAAATGAGAGTTTTGAGTGAAACTTATTTGAGTTCCTTTTGACGTCCCGAAGAGTGTCTTAATGAGTAAAAATAGAATCTTTGAAAGAAAAGACCTCAATAAAGGTACATTACCAGACCTTTTTAATGCATAAACGTTGAATCTTTGAAAGAAAATATGAGTATTGATTTGAACTTATTCGAGTTACTTATGAAGTGGCGAAGAGTGTTTTAAGGAGTAAAGATCGAATCTTTGATTGAAAAAATCTTAATAAAAGTACATTTTATGTCATGAAACCTTTTTAATGCATATAGATTGAATCTTTGAAACAAAACAAGAGTTTGAATTTAAAATTATTCGTGTTACCTTGTAGTCGCAAAGAGTGTTTTAATGAGTATATGTTGAATCTTTAAATGAAAGTACGTCAATAAAGGTACCTTTTATGCCACTAGACCTTTTCAATGTATAAAGATTGAATCTTTGAAAGAAAATGAGGTTTTTGAGTTAAACTTATTCGAGTTCCAATTGACGTCCCGTAGAGTGTTTTACAGAGTAAAGATTGAATCTTTGAACGAAAATACCATAATAAAGGTACCTAGTATGTCACTAGACCTTTTTAATGTAAAAAGATTGAATCTCTGAAATGAAATGTTAGTTTAGAGATTAACTTATTCGAGTTACCTATGAAGTCGCGAATCGTGTTGTAATGACTAAATATTAAATCGTTGAATGAAAATATCTCAACAAATGAACCTATTATGTGACTAGACCTTTTTAATGTATAAAGATTGAATCTTTTAAAGAAAATGAGAGTTTTGAGTGAAACTTATTCGAGTTCCCTTTGACGTTCCGAAGAGTGTTTTACAGAGTATAGATTGAATCTTTGAATGAAAATACCTCAGTAGAGGTACCTTGTTTGTCACTAGACCTTTTTAAGGTAAAAAGAACGAATCTTTGAAAGAAAATGGGAGTTTTGAGATTAACTTATTCGAGTTATCTATGAAGTCGCGAAGCGTGTTTTAATGACTAAAGATTAAATCTTTGAATGAAAATACCTCAATAAAGGAACCTATTATATGACTAAACCTTATTAATGTATACAGATTGAATCTTTGAAAGAAAATGAGAGTTTTGAATGAAACTTATTCGAGTTCCTTTTAACGTCCCGAAGAGTGTTTTGATGAGTAAAAATAGAACATATGAATGAAAATACCTCAATAAGGGTACCTATTGTGTTACCAGACCTTTTTAATGCATAAACGTTGAATCTTTGAAAGAAAATAAAAGTATTGATTTAAACTTATTCGAGTTACTTATGAAGTGGCGAAGAGTGTTTTAATGAGTAAAGATCGAATCTTTGATTGAAAATATCTCAATAAAAGTACCTTTTATGTCATTAAACCTTTTTAATGCATATAGATTGAATCTTTGAAACAAAACAAGAGTTTGAATTTAAAATTATTCGTGTTACCTAGTAGTCGCGAAGAGTGTTTTAAAGAGTTTATGTTGAATCATTAAATGAAAGTACCTCAATAAAGGTACCTTTTATGTCACTAGACCTTTTCAATGTATAAAGATTGAATCTTTGAAAGAAAATGAGGTTTTTGAGTTAAACTTATTCGAGTTCCCTCTGACGTCCCGTAGAGTGTTATACAGAGTAAAGATTGAATCTTTGAACGAAAATACCTCAATAAAGGTATCTAGTTTGTCACTAGACCTTTTTAATGTAAAAAGATTGAATCTCTGAAAAAAAATGATAGTTTAGAGATTAACTTATTCGAGTTACCTATGAAGTCGCGAATCGTGTTGTAATGACTAAATATTAAACCTTTGAATGAAAATATCTCAACAAAGGAACTTATTATGTGACTAGACCTTTTCAATGTATAAAGATTGAATCTTTTGAAGAAAATGAGAGTTTTGAGTGAAACTTATTCGAGTTCCCTTTGACGTCCCGAAGAGTGTCTTACAGAGTGTAGATTGAATCTTTGAATGAAAATACCACAGTAAAGGTACCTTGTATGTCACTAGACCTTTTTAATGTAAAAAGGTAGAATCTTTGAAAGAAAATGAGAGTTTTGAGATTAACTTATTCGAGTTATCTATGAAGTCGCGAAGCATGTTTTAATGACTAAAGATTAAGTCTTTGAATGGAAATATCTCAATAATGGAACCTATTATATTACTAAACCTTTTAAATGTATACAGATTGAATCTTCGAAAGAAAATGAGAGTTTTGAATGAAACTTATTCGAGTTCCTTTTGACGTCCCGAAGAGTGTTTTAATAAGTAAAAATAGAATCTTTGAATGAAAATACCTCAATAAAGATACATTACCGGACCTTTTTAATGCATAAACGTTGAATCTTTGAAAGAAAATAAGAGTATTGATCTAAACTTTTTCGAGTTACTTATGAAGTGGCGAAGAGTGTTTTAATGAGTAAAGATCGAATCTTTGATTGAAAATATCTCAATAAAAGTACATTTTATGTCATTAAACCTTTTTAATGCATATAGATTGAATCTTTGAAACCAAACAAGAGTTTGAATTTAAAATTATTCGTGTTACCTAGTAGTCTCGAAGAGTGTTTTAATGTGTAGATGTTGAATCTTTAAATGAAAGTACCTCAATAAAGGTACCTTTTATGTCACTAGACCTTTTCAATGTATAAAGATTGAATCTTTGAAAGAAAATGAGGTTTTTGAGTAAAACTTATTCGAGTTCCCTTCGACGTCCGGTAGAGTGTTTTACAGAGTAAAGATTGAATCTTTGAACGAAAATACCTCAATAAAGGTACCTAGTTTGTCACTAGACCTTTTTAATGTAAAAAGATTGAATCTCTGAAAAAAAATGATAGTTTAGAGATTAACTTATTCGAGTTACCTATGAAGTCGCGAATCGTGTTGTAAGGACTAAATATTAAACCTTTGAATGAAAATATCTCAACAAAGGAACTTATTATGTGACTAGACCTTTTTAATGTATAAGGATTGAATCTTTTGAAGAAAATGAGAGTTTTGAGTGAAACTTATTCGAGTTCCCTTTGACGTCCCGAAGAGTGTCTTACAGAGTATAGATTGAATCTTTGAATGAAAATACCTCAGTAAAGGTACCTAGTATGTCACTAGACCTTTTTAATGTAAAAAGGTTGAATCTTTGAAAGAAAATGAGAGTTTTGAGATTAACTTATTCGAGTTATCTATGAAGTCGCGAAGCGTGTTTTAATGACTAAAGATTAAATCTTTGAATGAAAATACCTCAACAAAGGAACCTATTATATGACTAAACCTTTTTAATGTATACAGATTGAATCTTTGAAAGAAAATGAGAGTTTTGAGTGAAACTTATTTGAGTTCCTTTTGACGTCCCGAAGAGTGTCTTAATGAGTAAAAATAGAATCTTTGAAAGAAAAGACCTCAATAAAGGTACATTACCAGACCTTTTTAATGCATAAACGTTGAATCTTTGAAAGAAAATATGAGTATTGATTTGAACTTATTCGAGTTACTTATGAAGTGGCGAAGAGTGTTTTAAGGAGTAAAGATCGAATCTTTGATTGAAAAAATCTTAATAAAAGTACATTTTATGTCATGAAACCTTTTTAATGCATATAGATTGAATCTTTGAAACAAAACAAGAGTTTGAATTTAAAATTATTCGTGTTACCTTGTAGTCGCGAAGAGTGTTTTAATGAGTATATGTTGAATCTTTAAATGAAAGTACGTCAATAAAGGTACCTTTTATGCCACTAGACCTTTTCAATGTATAAAGATTGAATCTTTGAAAGAAAATGAGGTTTTTGAGTTAAACTTATTCGAGTTCCAATTGACGTCCCGTAGAGTGTTTTACAGAGTAAAGATTGAATCTTTGAACGAAAATACCATAATAAAGGTACCTAGTATGTCACTAGACCTTTTTAATGTAAAAAGATTGAATCTCTGAAATGAAATGTTAGTTTAGAGATTAACTTATTCGAGTTACCTATGAAGTCGCGAATCGTGTTGTAATGACTAAATATTAAATCGTTGAATGAAAATATCTCAACAAATGAACCTATTATGTGACTAGACCTTTTTAATGTATAAAGATTGAATCTTTTAAAGAAAATGAGAGTTTTGAGTGAAACTTATTCGAGTTCCCTTTGACGTTCCGAAGAGTGTTTTACAGAGTATAGATTGAATCTTTGAATGAAAATACCTCAGTAGAGGTACCTTGTTTGTCACTAGACCTTTTTAAGGTAAAAAGAACGAATCTTTGAAAGAAAATGGGAGTTTTGAGATTAACTTATTCGAGTTATCTATGAAGTCGCGAAGCGTGTTTTAATGACTAAAGATTAAATCTTTGAATGAAAATACCTCAATAAAGGAACCTATTATATGACTAAACCTTATTAATGTATACAGATTGAATCTTTGAAAGAAAATGAGAGTTTTGAATGAAACTTATTCGAGTTCCTTTTAACGTCCCGAAGAGTGTTTTGATGAGTAAAAATAGAACATATGAATGAAAATACCTCAATAAGGGTACCTATTGTGTTACCAGACCTTTTTAATGCATAAACGTTGAATCTAAGAAAGAAAATAAAAGTATTGATTTAAACTTATTCGAGTTACTTATGAAGTGGCGAAGAGTGTTTTAATGAGTAAAGATCGAATCTTTGATTGAAAATATCTCAATAAAAGTACCTTTTATGTCATTAAACCTTTTTAATGCATATAGATTGAATCTTTGAAACAAAACAAGAGTTTGAATTTAAAATTATTCGTGTTACCTAGTAGTCGCGAAGAGTGTTTTAAAGAGTTTATGTTGAATCATTAAATGAAAGTACCTCAATAAAGGTACCTTTTATGTCACTAGACCTTTTCAATGTATAAAGATTGAATCTTTGAAAGAAAATGAGGTTTTTGAGTTAAACTTATTCGAGTTCCCTCTGACGTCCCGTAGAGTGTTATACAGAGTAAAGATTGAATCTTTGAACGAAAATACCTCAATAAAGGTATCTAGTTTGTCACTAGACCTTTTTAATGTAAAAAGATTGAATCTCTGAAAAAAAATGATAGTTTAGAGATTAACTTATTCGAGTTACCTATGAAGTCGCGAATCGTGTTGTAATGACTAAATATTAAACCTTTGAATGAAAATATCTCAACAAAGGAACTTATTATGTGACTAGACCTTTTCAATGTATAAAGATTGAATCTTTTGAAGAAAATGAGAGTTTTGAGTGAAACTTATTCGAGTTCCCTTTGACGTCCCGAAGAGTGTCTTACAGAGTGTAGATTGAATCTTT
This sequence comes from Cornus florida, assembly GCF_030987335.1. Classification (NCBI taxonomy): domain Eukaryota; kingdom Viridiplantae; phylum Streptophyta; class Magnoliopsida; order Cornales; family Cornaceae; genus Cornus; species Cornus florida. Next base: position 76,315 of record NW_026775866.1, on the reverse strand, counting down.
GAATGAAAATACCACAGTAAAGGTACCTTGTATGTCACTAGACCTTTTTAATGTAAAAAGGTAGAATCTTTGAAAGAAAATGAGAGTTTTGAGATTAACTTATTCGAGTTATCTATGAAGTCGCGAAGCATGTTTTAATGACTAAAGATTAAGTCTTTGAATGGAAATATCTCAATAATGGAACCTATTATATTACTAAACCTTTTAAATGTATACAGATTGAATCTTCGAAAGAAAATGAGAGTTTTGAATGAAACTTATTCGAGTTCCTTTTGACGTCCCGAAGAGTGTTTTAATAAGTAAAAATAGAATCTTTGAATGAAAATACCTCAATAAAGATACATTACCGGACCTTTTTAACGCATAAACGTTGAATCTTTGAAAGAAAATAAGAGTATTGATCTAAACTTTTTCGAGTTACTTATGAAGTGGCGAAGAGTGTTTTAATGAGTAAAGATCGAATCTTTGATTGAAAATATCTCAATAAAAGTACATTTTATGTCATTAAACCTTTTTAATGCATATAGATTGAATCTTTGAAACCAAACAAGAGTTTGAATTTAAAATTATTCGTGTTACCTAGTAGTCTCGAAGAGTGTTTTAATGTGTAGATGTTGAATCTTTAAATGAAAGTACCTCAATAAAGGTACCTTTTATGTCACTAGACCTTTTCAATGTATAAAGATTGAATCTTTGAAAGAAAATGAGGTTTTTGAGTAAAACTTATTCGAGTTCCCTTCGACGTCCGGTAGAGTGTTTTACAGAGTAAAGATTGAATCTTTGAACGAAAATACCTCAATAAAGGTACCTAGTTTGTCACTAGACCTTTTTAATGTAAAAAGATTGAATCTCTGAAAAAAAATGATAGTTTAGAGATTAACTTATTCGAGTTACCTATGAAGTCGCGAATCGTGTTGTAAGGACTAAATATTAAACCTTTGAATGAAAATATCTCAACAAAGGAACTTATTATGTGACTAGACCTTTTTAATGTATAAGGATTGAATCTTTTGAAGAAAATGAGAGTTTTGAATGAAACTTATTCGAGTTCCCTTTGACGTCCCGAAGAGTGTCTTACAGAGTATAGATTGAATCTTTGAATGAAAATACCTCAGTAAAGGTACCTAGTATGTCACTAGACCTTTTTAATGTAAAAAGGTTGAATCTTTGAAAGAAAATGAGAGTTTTGAGATTAACTTATTCGAGTTATCTATGAAGTCGCGAAGCGTGTTTTAATGACTAAAGATTAAATCTTTGAATGAAAATACCTCAACAAAGGAACCTATTATATGACTAAACCTTTTTAATGTATACAGATTGAATCTTTGAAAGAAAATGAGAGTTTTGAGTGAAACTTATTTGAGTTCCTTTTGACGTCCCGAAGAGTGTCTTAATGAGTAAAAATAGAATCTTTGAAAGAAAAGACCTCAATAAAGGTACATTACCAGACCTTTTTAATGCATAAACGTTGAATCTTTGAAAGAAAATATGAGTATTGATTTGAACTTATTCGAGTTACTTATGAAGTGGCGAAGAGTGTTTTAAGGAGTAAAGATCGAATCTTTGATTGAAAAAATCTTAATAAAAGTACATTTTATGTCATGAAACCTTTTTAATGCATATAGATTGAATCTTTGAAACAAAACAAGAGTTTGAATTTAAAATTATTCGTGTTACCTTGTAGTCGCGAAGAGTGTTTTAATGAGTATATGTTGAATCTTTAAATGAAAGTACGTCAATAAAGGTACCTTTTATGCCACTAGACCTTTTCAATGTATAAAGATTGAATCTTTGAAAGAAAATGAGGTTTTTGAGTTAAACTTATTCGAGTTCCAATTGACGTCCCGTAGAGTGTTTTACAGAGTAAAGATTGAATCTTTGAACGAAAATACCATAATAAAGGTACCTAGTATGTCACTAGACCTTTTTAATGTAAAAAGATTGAATCTCTGAAATGAAATGTTAGTTTAGAGATTAACTTATTCGAGTTACCTATGAAGTCGCGAATCGTGTTGTAATGACTAAATATTAAATCGTTGAATGAAAATATCTCAACAAATGAACCTATTATGTGACTAGACCTTTTTAATGTATAAAGATTGAATCTTTTAAAGAAAATGAGAGTTTTGAGTGAAACTTATTCGAGTTCCCTTTGACGTTCCGAAGAGTGTTTTACAGAGTATAGATTGAATCTTTGAATGAAAATACCTCAGTAGAGGTACCTTGTTTGTCACTAGACCTTTTTAAGGTAAAAAGAACGAATCTTTGAAAGAAAATGGGAGTTTTGAGATTAACTTATTCGAGTTATCTATGAAGTCGCGAAGCGTGTTTTAATGACTAAAGATTAAATCTTTGAATGAAAATACCTCAATAAAGGAACCTATTATATGACTAAACCTTATTAATGTATACAGATTGAATCTTTGAAAGAAAATGAGAGTTTTGAATGAAACTTATTCGAGTTCCTTTTAACGTCCCGAAGAGTGTTTTGATGAGTAAAAATAGAACATATGAATGAAAATACCTCAATAAGGGTACCTATTGTGTTACCAGACCTTTTTAATGCATAAACGTTGAATCTTTGAAAGAAAATAAAAGTATTGATTTAAACTTATTCGAGTTACTTATGAAGTGGCGAAGAGTGTTTTAATGAGTAAAGATCGAATCTTTGATTGAAAATATCTCAATAAAAGTACCTTTTATGTCATTAAACCTTTTTAATGCATATAGATTGAATCTTTGAAACAAAACAAGAGTTTGAATTTAAAATTATTCGTGTTACCTAGTAGTCGCGAAGAGTGTTTTAAAGAGTTTATGTTGAATCATTAAATGAAAGTACCTCAATAAAGGTACCTTTTATGTCACTAGACCTTTTCAATGTATAAAGATTGAATCTTTGAAAGAAAATGAGGTTTTTGAGTTAAACTTATTCGAGTTCCCTCTGACGTCCCGTAGAGTGTTATACAGAGTAAAGATTGAATCTTTGAACGAAAATACCTCAATAAAGGTATCTAGTTTGTCACTAGACCTTTTTAATGTAAAAAGATTGAATCTCTGAAAAAAAATGATAGTTTAGAGATTAACTTATTCGAGTTACCTATGAAGTCGCGAATCGTGTTGTAATGACTAAATATTAAACCTTTGAATGAAAATATCTCAACAAAGGAACTTATTATGTGACTAGACCTTTTCAATGTATAAAGATCGAATCTTTTGAAGAAAATGAGAGTTTTGAGTGAAACTTATTCGAGTTCCCTTTGACGTCCCGAAGAGTGTCTTACAGAGTGTAGATTGAATCTTTGAATGAAAATACCACAGTAAAGGTACCTTGTATGTCACTAGACCTTTTTAATGTAAAAAGGTAGAATCTTTGAAAGAAAATGAGAGTTTTGAGATTAACTTATTCGAGTTATCTATGAAGTCGCGAAGCATGTTTTAATGACTAAAGATTAAGTCTTTGAATGGAAATATCTCAATAATGGAACCTATTATATTACTAAACCTTTTAAATGTATACAGATTGAATCTTCGAAAGAAAATGAGAGTTTTGAATGAAACTTATTCGAGTTCCTTTTGACGTCCCGAAGAGTGTTTTAATAAGTAAAAATAGAATCTTTGAATGAAAATACCTCAATAAAGATACATTACCGGACCTTTTTAATGCATAAACGTTGAATCTTTGAAAGAAAATAAGAGTATTGATCTAAACTTTTTCGAGTTACTTATGAAGTGGCGAAGAGTGTTTTAATGAGTAAAGATCGAATCTTTGATTGAAAATATCTCAATAAAAGTACATTTTATGTCATTAAACCTTTTTAATGCATATAGATTGAATCTTTGAAACCAAACAAGAGTTTGAATTTAAAATTATTCGTGTTACCTAGTAGTCTCGAAGAGTGTTTTAATGTGTAGATGTTGAATCTTTAAATGAAAGTACCTCAATAAAGGTACCTTTTATGTCACTAGACCTTTTCAATGTATAAAGATTGAATCTTTGAAAGAAAATGAGGTTTTTGAGTAAAACTTATTCGAGTTCCCTTCGACGTCCGGTAGAGTGTTTTACAGAGTAAAGATTGAATCTTTGAACGAAAATACCTCAATAAAGGTACCTAGTTTGTCACTAGACCTTTTTAATGTAAAAAGATTGAATCTCTGAAAAAAAATGATAGTTTAGAGATTAACTTATTCGAGTTACCTATGAAGTCGCGAATCGTGTTGTAAGGACTAAATATTAAACCTTTGAATGAAAATATCTCAACAAAGGAACTTATTATGTGACTAGACCTTTTTAATGTATAAGGATTGAATCTTTTGAAGAAAATGAGAGTTTTGAGTGAAACTTATTCGAGTTCCCTTTGACGTCCCGAAGAGTGTCTTACAGAGTATAGATTGAATCTTTGAATGAAAATACCTCAGTAAAGGTACCTAGTATGTCACTAGACCTTTTTAATGTAAAAAGGTTGAATCTTTGAAAGAAAATGAGAGTTTTGAGATTAACTTATTCGAGTTATCTATGAAGTCGCGAAGCGTGTTTTAATGACTAAAGATTAAATCTTTGAATGAAAATACCTCAACAAAGGAACCTATTATATGACTAAACCTTTTTAATGTATACAGATTGAATCTTTGAAAGAAAATGAGAGTTTTGAGTGAAACTTATTTGAGTTCCTTTTGACGTCCCGAAGAGTGTCTTAATGAGTAAAAATAGAATCTTTGAAAGAAAAGACCTCAATAAAGGTACATTACCAGACCTTTTTAATGCATAAACGTTGAATCTTTGAAAGAAAATATGAGTATTGATTTGAACTTATTCGAGTTACTTATGAAGTGGCGAAGAGTGTTTTAAGGAGTAAAGATCGAATCTTTGATTGAAAAAATCTTAATAAAAGTACATTTTATGTCATGAAACCTTTTTAATGCATATAGATTGAATCTTTGAAACAAAACAAGAGTTTGAATTTAAAATTATTCGTGTTACCTTGTAGTCGCGAAGAGTGTTTTAATGAGTATATGTTGAATCTTTAAATGAAAGTACGTCAATAAAGGTACCTTTTATGCCACTAGACCTTTTCAATGTATAAAGATTGAATCTTTGAAAGAAAATGAGGTTTTTGAGTTAAACTTATTCGAGTTCCAATTGACGTCCCGTAGAGTGTTTTACAGAGTAAAGATTGAATCTTTGAACGAAAATACCATAATAAAGGTACCTAGTATGTCACTAGACCTTTTTAATGTAAAAAGATTGAATCTCTGAAATGAAATGTTAGTTTAGAGATTAACTTATTCGAGTTACCTATGAAGTCGCGAATCGTGTTGTAATGACTAAATATTAAATCGTTGAATGAAAATATCTCAACAAATGAACCTATTATGTGACTAGACCTTTTTAATGTATAAAGATTGAATCTTTTAAAGAAAATGAGAGTTTTGAGTGAAACTTATTCGAGTTCCCTTTGACGTTCCGAAGAGTGTTTTACAGAGTATAGATTGAATCTTTGAATGAAAATACCTCAGTAGAGGTACCTTGTTTGTCACTAGACCTTTTTAAGGTAAAAAGAACGAATCTTTGAAAGAAAATGGGAGTTTTGAGATTAACTTATTCGAGTTATCTATGAAGTCGCGAAGCGTGTTTTAATGACTAAAGATTAAATCTTTGAATGAAAATACCTCAATAAAGGAACCTATTATATGACTAAACCTTATTAATGTATACAGATTGAATCTTTGAAAGAAAATGAGAGTTTTGAATGAAACTTATTCGAGTTCCTTTTAACGTCCCGAAGAGTGTTTTGATGAGTAAAAATAGAACATATGAATGAAAATACCTCAATAAGGGTACCTATTGTGTTACCAGACCTTTTTAATGCATAAACGTTGAATCTTTGAAAGAAAATAAAAGTATTGATTTAAACTTATTCGAGTTACTTATGAAGTGGCGAAGAGTGTTTTAATGAGTAAAGATCGAATCTTTGATTGAAAATATCTCAATAAAAGTACCTTTTATGTCATTAAACCTTTTTAATGCATATAGATTGAATCTTTGAAACAAAACAAGAGTTTGAATTTAAAATTATTCGTGTTACCTAGTAGTCGCGAAGAGTGTTTTAAAGAGTTTATGTTGAATCATTAAATGAAAGTACCTCAATAAAGGTACCTTTTATGTCACTAGACCTTTTCAATGTATAAAGATTGAATCTTTGAAAGAAAATGAGGTTTTTGAGTTAAACTTATTCGAGTTCCCTCTGACGTCCCGTAGAGTGTTATACAGAGTAAAGATTGAATCTTTGAACGAAAATACCTCAATAAAGGTATCTAGTTTGTCACTAGACCTTTTTAATGTAAAAAGATTGAATCTCTGAAAAAAAATGATAGTTTAGAGATTAACTTATTCGAGTTACCTATGAAGTCGCGAATCGTGTTGTAATGACTAAATATTAAACCTTTGAATGAAAATATCTCAACAAAGGAACTTATTATGTGACTAGACCTTTTCAATGTATAAAGATTGAATCTTTTGAAGAAAATGAGAGTTTTGAGTGAAACTTATTCGAGTTCCCTTTGACGTCCCGAAGAGTGTCTTACAGAGTGTAGATTGAATCTTTGAATGAAAATACCACAGTAAAGGTACCTTGTATGTCACTAGACCTTTTTAATGTAAAAAGGTAGAATCTTTGAAAGAAAATGAGAGTTTTGAGATTAACTTATTCGAGTTATCTATGAAGTCGCGAAGCATGTTTTAATGACTAAAGATTAAGTCTTTGAATGGAAATATCTCAATAATGGAACCTATTATATTACTAAACCTTTTAAATGTATACAGATTGAATCTTCGAAAGAAAATGAGAGTTTTGAATGAAACTTATTCGAGTTCCTTTTGACGTCCCGAAGAGTGTTTTAATAAGTAAAAATAGAATCTTTGAATGAAAATACCTCAATAAAGATACATTACCGGACCTTTTTAATGCATAAACGTTGAATCTTTGAAAGAAAATAAGAGTATTGATCTAAACTTTTTCGAGTTACTTATGAAGTGGCGAAGAGTGTTTTAATGAGTAAAGATCGAATCTTTGATTGAAAATATCTCAATAAAAGTACATTTTATGTCATTAAACCTTTTTAATGCATATAGATTGAATCTTTGAAACCAAACAAGAGTTTGAATTTAAAATTATTCGTGTTACCTAGTAGTCTCGAAGAGTGTTTTAATGTGTAGATGTTGAATCTTTAAATGAAAGTACCTCAATAAAGGTACCTTTTATGTCACTAGACCTTTTCAATGTATAAAGATTGAATCTTTGAAAGAAAATGAGGTTTTTGAGTAAAACTTATTCGAGTTCCCTTCGACGTCCGGTAGAGTGTTTTACAGAGTAAAGATTGAATCTTTGAACGAAAATACCTCAATAAAGGTACCTAGTTTGTCACTAGACCTTTTTAATGTAAAAAGATTGAATCTCTGAAAAAAAATGATAGTTTAGAGATTAACTTATTCGAGTTACCTATGAAGTCGCGAATCGTGTTGTAAGGACTAAATATTAAACCTTTGAATGAAAATATCTCAACAAAGGAACTTATTATGTGACTAGACCTTTTTAATGTATAAGGATTGAATCTTTTGAAGAAAATGAGAGTTTTGAGTGAAACTTATTCGAGTTCCCTTTGACGTCCCGAAGAGTGTCTTACAGAGTATAGATTGAATCTTTGAATGAAAATACCTCAGTAAAGGTACCTAGTATGTCACTAGACCTTTTTAATGTAAAAAGGTTGAATCTTTGAAAGAAAATGAGAGTTTTGAGATTAACTTATTCGAGTTATCTATGAAGTCGCGAAGCGTGTTTTAATGACTAAAGATTAAATCTTTGAATGAAAATACCTCAACAAAGGAACCTATTATATGACTAAACCTTTTTAATGTATACAGATTGAATCTTTGAAAGAAAATGAGAGTTTTGAGTGAAACTTATTTGAGTTCCTTTTGACGTCCCGAAGAGTGTCTTAATGAGTAAAAATAGAATCTTTGAAAGAAAAGACCTCAATAAAGGTACATTACCAGACCTTTTTAATGCATAAACGTTGAATCTTTGAAAGAAAATATGAGTATTGATTTGAACTTATTCGAGTTACTTATGAAGTGGCGAAGAGTGTTTTAAGGAGTAAAGATCGAATCTTTGATTGAAAAAATCTTAATAAAAGTACATTTTATGTCATGAAACCTTTTTAATGCATATAGATTGAATCTTTGAAACAAAACAAGAGTTTGAATTTAAAATTATTCGTGTTACCTTGTAGTCGCGAAGAGTGTTTTAATGAGTATATGTTGAATCTTTAAATGAAAGTACGTCAATAAAGGTACCTTTTATGCCACTAGACCTTTTCAATGTATAAAGATTGAATCTTTGAAAGAAAATGAGGTTTTTGAGTTAAACTTATTCGAGTTCCAATTGACGTCCCGTAGAGTGTTTTACAGAGTAAAGATTGAATCTTTGAACGAAAATACCATAATAAAGGTACCTAGTATGTCACTAGACCTTTTTAATGTAAAAAGATTGAATCTCTGAAATGAAATGTTAGTTTAGAGATTAACTTATTCGAGTTACCTATGAAGTCGCGAATCGTGTTGTAATGACTAAATATTAAATCGTTGAATGAAAATATCTCAACAAATGAACCTATTATGTGACTAGACCTTTTTAATGTATAAAGATTGAATCTTTTAAAGAAAATGAGAGTTTTGAGTGAAACTTATTCGAGTTCCCTTTGACGTTCCGAAGAGTGTTTTACAGAGTATAGATTGAATCTTTGAATGAAAATACCTCAGTAGAGGTACCTTGTTTGTCACTAGACCTTTTTAAGGTAAAAAGAACGAATCTTTGAAAGAAAATGGGAGTTTTGAGATTAACTTATTCGAGTTATCTATGAAGTCGCGAAGCGTGTTTTAATGACTAAAGATTAAATCTTTGAATGAAAATACCTCAATAAAGGAACCTATTATATGACTAAACCTTATTAATGTATACAGATTGAATCTTTGAAAGAAAATGAGAGTTTTGAATGAAACTTATTCGAGTTCCTTTTAACGTCCCGAAGAGTGTTTTGATGAGTAAAAATAGAACATATGAATGAAAATACCTCAATAAGGGTACCTATTGTGTTACCAGACCTTTTTAATGCATAAACGTTGAATCTTTGAAAGAAAATAAAAGTATTGATTTAAACTTATTCGAGTTACTTATGAAGTGGCGAAGAGTGTTTTAATGAGTAAAGATCGAATCTTTGATTGAAAATATCTCAATAAAAGTACCTTTTATGTCATTAAACCTTTTTAATGCATATAGATTGAATCTTTGAAACAAAACAAGAGTTTGAATTTAAAATTATTCGTGTTACCTAGTAGTCGCGAAGAGTGTTTTAAAGAGTTTATGTTGAATCATTAAATGAAAGTACCTCAATAAAGGTACCTTTTATGTCACTAGACCTTTTCAATGTATAAAGATTGAATCTTTGAAAGAAAATGAGGTTTTTGAGTTAAACTTATTCGAGTTCCCTCTGACGTCCCGTAGAGTGTTATACAGAGTAAAGATTGAATCTTTGAACGAAAATACCTCAATAAAGGTATCTAGTTTGTCACTAGACCTTTTTAATGTAAAAAGATTGAATCTCTGAAAAAAAATGATAGTTTAGAGATTAACTTATTCGAGTTACCTATGAAGTCGCGAATCGTGTTGTAATGACTAAATATTAAACCTTTGAATGAAAATATCTCAACAAAGGAACTTATTATGTGACTAGACCTTTTCAATGTATAAAGATTGAATCTTTTGAAGAAAATGAGAGTTTTGAGTGAAACTTATTCGAGTTCCCTTTGACGTCCCGAAGAGTGTCTTACAGAGTGTAGATTGAATCTTTGAATGAAAATACCACAGTAAAGGTACCTTGTATGTCACTAGACCTTTTTAATGTAAAAAGGTAGAATCTTTGAAAGAAAATGAGAGTTTTGAGATTAACTTATTCGAGTTATCTATGAAGTCGCGAAGCATGTTTTAATGACTAAAGATTAAGTCTTTGAATGGAAATATCTCAATAATGGAACCTATTATATTACTAAACCTTTTAAATGTATACAGATTGAATCTTCGAAAGAAAATGAGAGTTTTGAATGAAACTTATTCGAGTTCCTTTTGACGTCCCGAAGAGTGTTTTAATAAGTAAAAATAGAATCTTTGAATGAAAATACCTCAATAAAGATACATTACCGGACCTTTTTAATGCATAAACGTTGAATCTTTGAAAGAAAATAAGAGTATTGATCTAAACTTTTTCGAGTTACTTATGAAGTGGCGAAGAGTGTTTTAATGAGTAAAGATCGAATCTTTGATTGAAAATATCTCAATAAAAGTACATTTTATGTCATTAAACCTTTTTAATGCATATAGATTGAATCTTTGAAACCAAACAAGAGTTTGAATTTAAAATTATTCGTGTTACCTAGTAGTCTCGAAGAGTGTTTTAATGTGTAGATGTTGAATCTTTAAATGAAAGTACCTCAATAAAGGTACCTTTTATGTCACTAGACCTTTTCAATGTATAAAGATTGAATCTTTGAAAGAAAATGAGGTTTTTGAGTAAAACTTATTCGAGTTCCCTTCGACGTCCGGTAGAGTGTTTTACAGAGTAAAGATTGAATCTTTGAACGAAAATACCTCAATAAAGGTACCTAGTTTGTCACTAGACCTTTTTAATGTAAAAAGATTGAATCTCTGAAAAAAAATGATAGTTTAGAGATTAACTTATTCGAGTTACCTATGAAGTCGCGAATCGTGTTGTAAGGACTAAATATTAAACCTTTGAATGAAAATATCTCAACAAAGGAACTTATTATGTGACTAGACCTTTTTAATGTATAAGGATTGAATCTTTTGAAGAAAATGAGAGTTTTGAGTGAAACTTATTCGAGTTCCCTTTGACGTCCCGAAGAGTGTCTTACAGAGTATAGATTGAATCTTTGAATGAAAATACCTCAGTAAAGGTACCTAGTATGTCACTAGACCTTTTTAATGTAAAAAGGTTGAATCTTTGAAAGAAAATGAGAGTTTTGAGATTAACTTATTCGAGTTATCTATGAAGTCGCGAAGCGTGTTTTAATGACTAAAGATTAAATCTTTGAATGAAAATACCTCAACAAAGGAACCTATTATATGACTAAACCTTTTTAATGTATACAGATTGAATCTTTGAAAGAAAATGAGAGTTTTGAGTGAAACTTATTTGAGTTCCTTTTGACGTCCCGAAGAGTGTCTTAATGAGTAAAAATAGAATCTTTGAAAGAAAAGACCTCAATAAAGGTACATTACCAGACCTTTTTAATGCATAAACGTTGAATCTTTGAAAGAAAATATGAGTATTGATTTGAACATATTCGAGTTACTTATGAAGTGGCGAAGAGTGTTTTAAGGAGTAAAGATCGAATCTTTGATTGAAAAAATCTTAATAAAAGTACATTTTATGTCATGAAACCTTTTTAATGCATATAGATTGAATCTTTGAAACAAAACAAGAGTTTGAATTTAAAATTATTCGTGTTACCTTGTAGTCGCGAAGAGTGTTTTAATGAGTATATGTTGAATCTTTAAATGAAAGTACGTCAATAAAGGTACCTTTTATGCCACTAGACCTTTTCAATGTATAAAGATTGAATCTTTGAAAGAAAATGAGGTTTTTGAGTTAAACTTATTCGAGTTCCAATTGACGTCCCGTAGAGTGTTTTACAGAGTAAAGATTGAATCTTTGAACGAAAATACCATAATAAAGGTACCTAGTATGTCACTAGACCTTTTTAATGTAAAAAGATTGAATCTCTGAAATGAAATGTTAGTTTAGAGATTAACTTATTCGAGTTACCTATGAAGTCGCGAATCGTGTTGTAATGACTAAATATTAAATCGTTGAATGAAAATATCTCAACAAATGAACCTATTATGTGACTAGACCTTTTTAATGTATAAAGATTGAATCTTTTAAAGAAAATGAGAGTTTTGAGTGAAACTTATTCGAGTTCCCTTTGACGTTCCGAAGAGTGTTTTACAGAGTATAGATTGAATCTTTGAATGAAAATACCTCAGTAGAGGTACCTTGTTTGTCACTAGACCTTTTTAAGGTAAAAAGAACGAATCTTTGAAAGAAAATGGGAGTTTTGAGATTAACTTATTCGAGTTATCTATGAAGTCGCGAAGCGTGTTTTAATGACTAAAGATTAAATCTTTGAATGAAAATACCTCAATAAAGGAACCTATTATATGACTAAACCTTATTAATGTATACAGATTGAATCTTTGAAAGAAAATGAGAGTTTTGAATGAAACTTATTCGAGTTCCTTTTAACGTCCCGAAGAGTGTTTTGATGAGTAAAAATAGAACATATGAATGAAAATACCTCAATAAGGGTACCTATTGTGTTACCAGACCTTTTTAATGCATAAACGTTGAATCTTTGAAAGAAAATAAAAGTATTGATTTAAACTTATTCGAGTTACTTATGAAGTGGCGAAGAGTGTTTTAATGAGTAAAGATCGAATCTTTGATTGAAAATATCTCAATAAAAGTACCTTTTATGTCATTAAACCTTTTTAATGCATATAGATTGAATCTTTGAAACAAAACAAGAGTTTGAATTTAAAATTATTCGTGTTACCTAGTAGTCGCGAAGAGTGTTTTAAAGAGTTTATGTTGAATCATTAAATGAAAGTACCTCAATAAAGGTACCTTTTATGTCACTAGACCTTTTCAATGTATAAAGATTGAATCTTTGAAAGAAAATGAGGTTTTTGAGTTAAACTTATTCGAGTTCCCTCTGACGTCCCGTAGAGTGTTATACAGAGTAAAGATTGAATCTTTGAACGAAAATACCTCAATAAAGGTATCTAGTTTGTCACTAGACCTTTTTAATGTAAAAAGATTGAATCTCTGAAAAAAAATGATAGTTTAGAGATTAACTTATTCGAGTTACCTATGAAGTCGCGAATCGTGTTGTAATGACTAAATATTAAACCTTTGAATGAAAATATCTCAACAAAGGAACTTATTATGTGACTAGACCTTTTCAATGTATAAAGATTGAATCTTTTGAAGAAAATGAGAGTTTTGAGTGAAACTTATTCGAGTTCCCTTTGACGTCCCGAAGAGTGTCTTACAGAGTGTAGATTGAATCTTTGAATGAAAATACCACAGTAAAGGTACCTTGTATGTCACTAGACCTTTTTAATGTAAAAAGGTAGAATCTTTGAAAGAAAATGAGAGTTTTGAGATTAACTTATTCGAGTTATCTATGAAGTCGCGAAGCATGTTTTAATGACTAAAGATTAAGTCTTTGAATGGAAATATCTCAATAATGGAACCTATTATATTACTAAACCTTTTAAATGTATACAGATTGAATCTTCGAAAGAAAATGAGAGTTTTGAATGAAACTTATTCGAGTTCCTTTTGACGTCCCGAAGAGTGTTTTAATAAGTAAAAATAGAATCTTTGAATGAAAATACCTCAATAAAGATACATTACCGGACCTTTTTAATGCATAAACGTTGAATCTTTGAAAGAAAATAAGAGTATTGATCTAAACTTTTTCGAGTTACTTATGAAGTGGCGAAGAGTGTTTTAATGAGTAAAGATCGAATCTTTGATTGAAAATATCTCAATAAAAGTACATTTTATGTCATTAAACCTTTTTAATGCATATAGATTGAATCTTTGAAACCAAACAAGAGTTTGAATTTAAAATTATTCGTGTTACCTAGTAGTCTCGAAGAGTGTTTTAATGTGTAGATGTTGAATCTTTAAATGAAAGTACCTCAATAAAGGTACCTTTTATGTCACTAGACCTTTTCAATGTATAAAGATTGAATCTTTGAAAGAAAATGAGGTTTTTGAGTAAAACTTATTCGAGTTCCCTTCGACGTCCGGTAGAGTGTTTTACAGAGTAAAGATTGAATCTTTGAACGAAAATACCTCAATAAAGGTACCTAGTTTGTCACTAGACCTTTTTAATGTAAAAAGATTGAATCTCTGAAAAAAAATGATAGTTTAGAGATTAACTTATTCGAGTTACCTATGAAGTCGCGAATCGTGTTGTAAGGACTAAATATTAAACCTTTGAATGAAAATATCTCAACAAAGGAACTTATTATGTGACTAGACCTTTTTAATGTATAAGGATTGAATCTTTTGAAGAAAATGAGAGTTTTGAGTGAAACTTATTCGAGTTCCCTTTGACGTCCCGAAGAGTGTCTTACAGAGTATAGATTGAATCTTTGAATGAAAATACCTCAGTAAAGGTACCTAGTATGTCACTAGACCTTTTTAATGTAAAAAGGTTGAATCTTTGAAAGAAAATGAGAGTTTTGAGATTAACTTATTCGAGTTATCTATGAAGTCGCGAAGCGTGTTTTAATGACTAAAGATTAAATCTTTGAATGAAAATACCTCAACAAAGGAACCTATTATATGACTAAACCTTTTTAATGTATACAGATTGAATCTTTGAAAGAAAATGAGAGTTTTGAGTGAAACTTATTTGAGTTCCTTTTGACGTCCCGAAGAGTGTCTTAATGAGTAAAAATAGAATCTTTGAAAGAAAAGACCTCAATAAAGGTACATTACCAGACCTTTTTAATGCATAAACGTTGAATCTTTGAAAGAAAATATGAGTATTGATTTGAACTTATTCGAGTTACTTATGAAGTGGCGAAGAGTGTTTTAAGGAGTAAAGATCGAATCTTTGATTGAAAAAATCTTAATAAAAGTACATTTTATGTCATGAAACCTTTTTAATGCATATAGATTGAATCTTTGAAACAAAACAAGAGTTTGAATTTAAAATTATTCGTGTTACCTTGTAGTCGCGAAGAGTGTTTTAATGAGTATATGTTGAATCTTTAAATGAAAGTACGTCAATAAAGGTACCTTTTATGCCACTAGACCTTTTCAATGTATAAAGATTGAATCTTTGAAAGAAAATGAGGTTTTTGAGTTAAACTTATTCGAGTTCCAATTGACGTCCCGTAGAGTGTTTTACAGAGTAAAGATTGAATCTTTGAACGAAAATACCATAATAAAGGTACCTAGTATGTCACTAGACCTTTTTAATGTAAAAAGATTGAATCTCTGAAATGAAATGTTAGTTTAGAGATTAACTTATTCGAGTTACCTATGAAGTCGCGAATCGTGTTGTAATGACTAAATATTAAATCGTTGAATGAAAATATCTCAACAAATGAACCTATTATGTGACTAGACCTTTTTAATGTATAAAGATTGAATCTTTTAAAGAAAATGAGAGTTTTGAGTGAAACTTATTCGAGTTCCCTTTGACGTTCCGAAGAGTGTTTTACAGAGTATAGATTGAATCTTTGAA
Source organism: Cornus florida (assembly GCF_030987335.1). Lineage (NCBI taxonomy): Eukaryota > Viridiplantae > Streptophyta > Magnoliopsida > Cornales > Cornaceae > Cornus > Cornus florida. Next base: position 60,912 of record NW_026775866.1, on the reverse strand, counting down.
TGAAAATACCTCAGTAGAGGTACCTTGTTTGTCACTAGACCTTTTTAAGGTAAAAAGAACGAATCTTTGAAAGAAAATGGGAGTTTTGAGATTAACTTATTCGAGTTATCTATGAAGTCGCGAAGCGTGTTTTAATGACTAAAGATTAAATCTTTGAATGAAAATACCTCAATAAAGGAACCTATTATATGACTAAACCTTATTAATGTATACAGATTGAATCTTTGAAAGAAAATGAGAGTTTTGAATGAAACTTATTCGAGTTCCTTTTAACGTCCCGAAGAGTGTTTTGATGAGTAAAAATAGAACATATGAATGAAAATACCTCAATAAGGGTACCTATTGTGTTACCAGACCTTTTTAATGCATAAACGTTGAATCTTTGAAAGAAAATAAAAGTATTGATTTAAACTTATTCGAGTTACTTATGAAGTGGCGAAGAGTGTTTTAATGAGTAAAGATCGAATCTTTGATTGAAAATATCTCAATAAAAGTACCTTTTATGTCATTAAACCTTTTTAATGCATATAGATTGAATCTTTGAAACAAAACAAGAGTTTGAATTTAAAATTATTCGTGTTACCTAGTAGTCGCGAAGAGTGTTTTAAAGAGTTTATGTTGAATCATTAAATGAAAGTACCTCAATAAAGGTACCTTTTATGTCACTAGACCTTTTCAATGTATAAAGATTGAATCTTTGAAAGAAAATGAGGTTTTTGAGTTAAACTTATTCGAGTTCCCTCTGACGTCCCGTAGAGTGTTATACAGAGTAAAGATTGAATCTTTGAACGAAAATACCTCAATAAAGGTATCTAGTTTGTCACTAGACCTTTTTAATGTAAAAAGATTGAATCTCTGAAAAAAAATGATAGTTTAGAGATTAACTTATTCGAGTTACCTATGAAGTCGCGAATCGTGTTGTAATGACTAAATATTAAACCTTTGAATGAAAATATCTCAACAAAGGAACTTATTATGTGACTAGACCTTTTCAATGTATAAAGATTGAATCTTTTGAAGAAAATGAGAGTTTTGAGTGAAACTTATTCGAGTTCCCTTTGACGTCCCGAAGAGTGTCTTACAGAGTGTAGATTGAATCTTTGAATGAAAATACCACAGTAAAGGTACCTTGTATGTCACTAGACCTTTTTAATGTAAAAAGGTAGAATCTTTGAAAGAAAATGAGAGTTTTGAGATTAACTTATTCGAGTTATCTATGAAGTCGCGAAGCATGTTTTAATGACTAAAGATTAAGTCTTTGAATGGAAATATCTCAATAATGGAACCTATTATATTACTAAACCTTTTAAATGTATACAGATTGAATCTTCGAAAGAAAATGAGAGTTTTGAATGAAACTTATTCGAGTTCCTTTTGACGTCCCGAAGAGTGTTTTAATAAGTAAAAATAGAATCTTTGAATGAAAATACCTCAATAAAGATACATTACCGGACCTTTTTAATGCATAAACGTTGAATCTTTGAAAGAAAATAAGAGTATTGATCTAAACTTTTTCGAGTTACTTATGAAGTGGCGAAGAGTGTTTTAATGAGTAAAGATCGAATCTTTGATTGAAAATATCTCAATAAAAGTACATTTTATGTCATTAAACCTTTTTAATGCATATAGATTGAATCTTTGAAACCAAACAAGAGTTTGAATTTAAAATTATTCGTGTTACCTAGTAGTCTCGAAGAGTGTTTTAATGTGTAGATGTTGAATCTTTAAATGAAAGTACCTCAATAAAGGTACCTTTTATGTCACTAGACCTTTTCAATGTATAAAGATTGAATCTTTGAAAGAAAATGAGGTTTTTGAGTAAAACTTATTCGAGTTCCCTTCGACGTCCGGTAGAGTGTTTTACAGAGTAAAGATTGAATCTTTGAACGAAAATACCTCAATAAAGGTACCTAGTTTGTCACTAGACCTTTTTAATGTAAAAAGATTGAATCTCTGAAAAAAAATGATAGTTTAGAGATTAACTTATTCGAGTTACCTATGAAGTCGCGAATCGTGTTGTAAGGACTAAATATTAAACCTTTGAATGAAAATATCTCAACAAAGGAACTTATTATGTGACTAGACCTTTTTAATGTATAAGGATTGAATCTTTTGAAGAAAATGAGAGTTTTGAGTGAAACTTATTCGAGTTCCCTTTGACGTCCCGAAGAGTGTCTTACAGAGTATAGATTGAATCTTTGAATGAAAATACCTCAGTAAAGGTACCTAGTATGTCACTAGACCTTTTTAATGTAAAAAGGTTGAATCTTTGAAAGAAAATGAGAGTTTTGAGATTAACTTATTCGAGTTATCTATGAAGTCGCGAAGCGTGTTTTAATGACTAAAGATTAAATCTTTGAATGAAAATACCTCAACAAAGGAACCTATTATATGACTAAACCTTTTTAATGTATACAGATTGAATCTTTGAAAGAAAATGAGAGTTTTGAGTGAAACTTATTTGAGTTCCTTTTGACGTCCCGAAGAGTGTCTTAATGAGTAAAAATAGAATCTTTGAAAGAAAAGACCTCAATAAAGGTACATTACCAGACCTTTTTAATGCATAAACGTTGAATCTTTGAAAGAAAATATGAGTATTGATTTGAACTTATTCGAGTTACTTATGAAGTGGCGAAGAGTGTTTTAAGGAGTAAAGATCGAATCTTTGATTGAAAAAATCTTAATAAAAGTACATTTTATGTCATGAAACCTTTTTAATGCATATAGATTGAATCTTTGAAACAAAACAAGAGTTTGAATTTAAAATTATTCGTGTTACCTTGTAGTCGCGAAGAGTGTTTTAATGAGTATATGTTGAATCTTTAAATGAAAGTACGTCAATAAAGGTACCTTTTATGCCACTAGACCTTTTCAATGTATAAAGATTGAATCTTTGAAAGAAAATGAGGTTTTTGAGTTAAACTTATTCGAGTTCCAATTGACGTCCCGTAGAGTGTTTTACAGAGTAAAGATTGAATCTTTGAACGAAAATACCATAATAAAGGTACCTAGTATGTCACTAGACCTTTTTAATGTAAAAAGATTGAATCTCTGAAATGAAATGTTAGTTTAGAGATTAACTTATTCGAGTTACCTATGAAGTCGCGAATCGTGTCGTAATGACTAAATATTAAATCGTTGAATGAAAATATCTCAACAAATGAACCTATTATGTGACTAGACCTTTTTAATGTATAAAGATTGAATCTTTTAAAGAAAATGAGAGTTTTGAGTGAAACTTATTCGAGTTCCCTTTGACGTTCCGAAGAGTGTTTTACAGAGTATAGATTGAATCTTTGAATGAAAATACCTCAGTAGAGGTACCTTGTTTGTCACTAGACCTTTTTAAGGTAAAAAGAACGAATCTTTGAAAGAAAATGGGAGTTTTGAGATTAACTTATTCGAGTTATCTATGAAGTCGCGAAGCGTGTTTTAATGACTAAAGATTAAATCTTTGAATGAAAATACCTCAATAAAGGAACCTATTATATGACTAAACCTTATTAATGTATACAGATTGAATCTTTGAAAGAAAATGAGAGTTTTGAATGAAACTTATTCGAGTTCCTTTTAACGTCCCGAAGAGTGTTTTGATGAGTAAAAATAGAACATATGAATGAAAATACCTCAATAAGGGTACCTATTGTGTTACCAGACCTTTTTAATGCATAAACGTTGAATCTTTGAAAGAAAATAAAAGTATTGATTTAAACTTATTCGAGTTACTTATGAAGTGGCGAAGAGTGTTTTAATGAGTAAAGATCGAATCTTTGATTGAAAATATCTCAATAAAAGTACCTTTTATGTCATTAAACCTTTTTAATGCATATAGATTGAATCTTTGAAACAAAACAAGAGTTTGAATTTAAAATTATTCGTGTTACCTAGTAGTCGCGAAGAGTGTTTTAAAGAGTTTATGTTGAATCATTAAATGAAAGTACCTCAATAAAGGTACCTTTTATGTCACTAGACCTTTTCAATGTATAAAGATTGAATCTTTGAAAGAAAATGAGGTTTTTGAGTTAAACTTATTCGAGTTCCCTCTGACGTCCCGTAGAGTGTTATACAGAGTAAAGATTGAATCTTTGAACGAAAATACCTCAATAAAGGTATCTAGTTTGTCACTAGACCTTTTTAATGTAAAAAGATTGAATCTCTGAAAAAAAATGATAGTTTAGAGATTAACTTATTCGAGTTACCTATGAAGTCGCGAATCGTGTTGTAATGACTAAATATTAAACCTTTGAATGAAAATATCTCAACAAAGGAACTTATTATGTGACTAGACCTTTTCAATGTATAAAGATTGAATCTTTTGAAGAAAATGAGAGTTTTGAGTGAAACTTATTCGAGTTCCCTTTGACGTCCCGAAGAGTGTCTTACAGAGTGTAGATTGAATCTTTGAATGAAAATACCACAGTAAAGGTACCTTGTATGTCACTAGACCTTTTTAATGTAAAAAGGTAGAATCTTTGAAAGAAAATGAGAGTTTTGAGATTAACTTATTCGAGTTATCTATGAAGTCGCGAAGCATGTTTTAATGACTAAAGATTAAGTCTTTGAATGGAAATATCTCAATAATGGAACCTATTATATTACTAAACCTTTTAAATGTATACAGATTGAATCTTCGAAAGAAAATGAGAGTTTTGAATGAAACTTATTCGAGTTCCTTTTGACGTCCCGAAGAGTGTTTTAATAAGTAAAAATAGAATCTTTGAATGAAAATACCTCAATAAAGATACATTACCGGACCTTTTTAATGCATAAACGTTGAATCTTTGAAAGAAAATAAGAGTATTGATCTAAACTTTTTCGAGTTACTTATGAAGTGGCGAAGAGTGTTTTAATGAGTAAAGATCGAATCTTTGATTGAAAATATCTCAATAAAAGTACATTTTATGTCATTAAACCTTTTTAATGCATATAGATTGAATCTTTGAAACCAAACAAGAGTTTGAATTTAAAATTATTCGTGTTACCTAGTAGTCTCGAAGAGTGTTTTAATGTGTAGATGTTGAATCTTTAAATGAAAGTACCTCAATAAAGGTACCTTTTATGTCACTAGACCTTTTCAATGTATAAAGATTGAATCTTTGAAAGAAAATGAGGTTTTTGAGTAAAACTTATTCGAGTTCCCTTCGACGTCCGGTAGAGTGTTTTACAGAGTAAAGATTGAATCTTTGAACGAAAATACCTCAATAAAGGTACCTAGTTTGTCACTAGACCTTTTTAATGTAAAAAGATTGAATCTCTGAAAAAAAATGATAGTTTAGAGATTAACTTATTCGAGTTACCTATGAAGTCGCGAATCGTGTTGTAAGGACTAAATATTAAACCTTTGAATGAAAATATCTCAACAAAGGAACTTATTATGTGACTAGACCTTTTTAATGTATAAGGATTGAATCTTTTGAAGAAAATGAGAGTTTTGAGTGAAACTTATTCGAGTTCCCTTTGACGTCCCGAAGAGTGTCTTACAGAGTATAGATTGAATCTTTGAATGAAAATACCTCAGTAAAGGTACCTAGTATGTCACTAGACCTTTTTAATGTAAAAAGGTTGAATCTTTGAAAGAAAATGAGAGTTTTGAGATTAACTTATTCGAGTTATCTATGAAGTCGCGAAGCGTGTTTTAATGACTAAAGATTAAATCTTTGAATGAAAATACCTCAACAAAGGAACCTATTATATGACTAAACCTTTTTAATGTATACAGATTGAATCTTTGAAAGAAAATGAGAGTTTTGAATGAAACTTATTTGAGTTCCTTTTGACGTCCCGAAGAGTGTCTTAATGAGTAAAAATAGAATCTTTGAAAGAAAAGACCTCAATAAAGGTACATTACCAGACCTTTTTAATGCATAAACATTGAATCTTTGAAAGAAAATATGAGTATTGATTTGAACTTATTCGAGTTACTTATGAAGTGGCGAAGAGTGTTTTAAGGAGTAAAGATCGAATCTTTGATTGAAAAAATCTTAATAAAAGTACATTTTATGTCATGAAACCTTTTTAATGCATATAGATTGAATCTTTGAAACAAAACAAGAGTTTGAATTTAAAATTATTCGTGTTACCTTGTAGTCGCGAAGAGTGTTTTAATGAGTATATGTTGAATCTTTAAATGAAAGTACGTCAATAAAGGTACCTTTTATGCCACTAGACCTTTTCAATGTATAAAGATTGAATCTTTGAAAGAAAATGAGGTTTTTGAGTTAAACTTATTCGAGTTCCAATTGACGTCCCGTAGAGTGTTTTACAGAGTAAAGATTGAATCTTTGAACGAAAATACCATAATAAAGGTACCTAGTATGTCACTAGACCTTTTTAATGTAAAAAGATTGAATCTCTGAAATGAAATGTTAGTTTAGAGATTAACTTATTCGAGTTACCTATGAAGTCGCGAATCGTGTTGTAATGACTAAATATTAAATCGTTGAATGAAAATATCTCAACAAATGAACCTATTATGTGACTAGACCTTTTTAATGTATAAAGATTGAATCTTTTAAAGAAAATGAGAGTTTTGAGTGAAACTTATTCGAGTTCCCTTTGACGTTCCGAAGAGTGTTTTACAGAGTATAGATTGAATCTTTGAATGAAAATACCTCAGTAGAGGTACCTTGTTTGTCACTAGACCTTTTTAAGGTAAAAAGAACGAATCTTTGAAAGAAAATGGGAGTTTTGAGATTAACTTATTCGAGTTATCTATGAAGTCGCGAAGCGTGTTTTAATGACTAAAGATTAAATCTTTGAATGAAAATACCTCAATAAAGGAACCTATTATATGACTAAACCTTATTAATGTATACAGATTGAATCTTTGAAAGAAAATGAGAGTTTTGAATGAAACTTATTCGAGTTCCTTTTAACGTCCCGAAGAGTGTTTTGATGAGTAAAAATAGAACATATGAATGAAAATACCTCAATAAGGGTACCTATGGTGTTACCAGACCTTTTTAATGCATAAACGTTGAATCTTTGAAAGAAAATAAAAGTATTGATTTAAACTTATTCGAGTTACTTATGAAGTGGCGAAGAGTGTTTTAATGAGTAAAGATCGAATCTTTGATTGAAAATATCTCAATAAAAGTACCTTTTATGTCATTAAACCTTTTTTAATGCATATAGATTGAATCTTTGAAACAAAACAAGAGTTTGAATTTAAAATTATTCGTGTTACCTAGTAGTCGCGAAGAGTGTTTTAAAGAGTTTATGTTGAATCATTAAATGAAAGTACCTCAATAAAGGTACCTTTTATGTCACTAGACCTTTTCAATGTATAAAGATTGAATCTTTGAAAGAAAATGAGGTTTTTGAGTTAAACTTATTCGAGTTCCCTCTGACGTCCCATAGAGTGTTATACAGAGTAAAGATTGAATCTTTGAACGAAAATACCTCAATAAAGGTATCTAGTTTGTCACTAGACCTTTTTAATGTAAAAAGATTGAATCTCTGAAAAAAAATGATAGTTTAGAGATTAACTTATTCGAGTTACCTATGAAGTCGCGAATCGTGTTGTAATGACTAAATATTAAACCTTTGAATGAAAATATCTCAACAAAGGAACTTATTATGTGACTAGACCTTTTCAATGTATAAAGATTGAATCTTTTGACGAAAATGAGAGTTTTGAGTGAAACTTATTCGAGTTCCCTTTGACGTCCCGAAGAGTGTCTTACAGAGTGTAGATTGAATCTTTGAATGAAAATACCACAGTAAAGGTACCTTATATGTCACTAGACCTTTTTAATGTAAAAAGGTAGAATCTTTGAAAGAAAATGAGAGTTTTGAGATTAACTTATTCGAGTTATCTATGAAGTCGCGAAGCATGTTTTAATGACTAAAGATTAAGTCTTTGAATGGAAATATCTCAATAATGGAACCTATTATATTACTAAACCTTTTAAATGTATACAGATTGAATCTTCGAAAGAAAATGAGAGTTTTGAATGAAACTTATTCGAGTTCCTTTTGACGTCCCGAAGAGTGTTTTAATAAGTAAAAATAGAATCTTTGAATGAAAATACCTCAATAAAGATACATTACCGGACCTTTTTAATGCATAAACGTTGAATCTTTGAAAGAAAATAAGAGTATTGATCTAAACTTTTTCGAGTTACTTATGAAGTGGCGAAGAGTGTTTTAATGAGTAAAGATCGAATCTTTGATTGAAAATATCTCAATAAAAGTACATTTTATGTCATTAAACCTTTTTAATGCATATAGATTGAATCTTTGAAACCAAACAAGAGTTTGAATTTAAAATTATTCGTGTTACCTAGTAGTCTCGAAGAGTGTTTTAATGTGTAGATGTTGAATCTTTAAATGAAAGTACCTCAATAAAGGTACCTTTTATGTCACTAGACCTTTTCAATGTATAAAGATTGAATCTTTGAAAGAAAATGAGGTTTTTGAGTAAAACTTATTCGAGTTCCCTTCGACGTCCGGTAGAGTGTTTTACAGAGTAAAGATTGAATCTTTGAACGAAAATACCTCAATAAAGGTACCTAGTTTGTCACTAGACCTTTTTAATGTAAAAAGATTGAATCTCTGAAAAAAAATGATAGTTTAGAGATTAACTTATTCGAGTTACCTATGAAGTCGCGAATCGTGTTGTAAGGACTAAATATTAAACCTTTGAATGAAAATATCTCAACAAAGGAACTTATTATGTGACTAGACCTTTTTAATGTATAAGGATTGAATCTTTTGAAGAAAATGAGAGTTTTGAGTGAAACTTATTCGAGTTCCCTTTGACGTCCCGAAGAGTGTCTTACAGAGTATAGATTGAATCTTTGAATGAAAATACCTCAGTAAAGGTACCTAGTATGTCACTAGACCTTTTTAATGTAAAAAGGTTGAATCTTTGAAAGAAAATGAGAGTTTTGAGATTAACTTATTCGAGTTATCTATGAAGTCGCGAAGCGTGTTTTAATGACTAAAGATTAAATCTTTGAATGAAAATACCTCAACAAAGGAACCTATTATATGACTAAACCTTTTTAATGTATACAGATTGAATCTTTGAAAGAAAATGAGAGTTTTGAATGAAACTTATTTGAGTTCCTTTTGACGTCCCGAAGAGTGTCTTAATGAGTAAAAATAGAATCTTTGAAAGAAAAGACCTCAATAAAGGTACATTACCAGACCTTTTTAATGCATAAACGTTGAATCTTTGAAAGAAAATATGAGTATTGATTTGAACTTATTCGAGTTACTTATGAAGTGGCGAAGAGTGTTTTAAGGAGTAAAGATCGAATCTTTGATTGAAAAAATCTTAATAAAAGTACATTTTATGTCATGAAACCTTTTTAATGCATATAGATTGAATCTTTGAAACAAAACAAGAGTTTGAATTTAAAATTATTCGTGCTACCTTGTAGTCGCGAAGAGTGTTTTAATGAGTATATGTTGAATCTTTAAATGAAAGTACGTCAATAAAGGTACCTTTTATGCCACTAGACCTTTTCAATGTATAAAGATTGAATCTTTGAAAGAAAATGAGGTTTTTGAGTTAAACTTATTCGAGTTCCAATTGACGTCCCGTAGAGTGTTTTACAGAGTAAAGATTGAATCTTTGAACGAAAATACCATAATAAAGGTACCTAGTATGTCACTAGACCTTTTTAATGTAAAAAGATTGAATCTCTGAAATGAAATGTTAGTTTAGAGATTAACTTATTCGAGTTACCTATGAAGTCGCGAATCGTGTTGTAATGACTAAATATTAAATCGTTGAATGAAAATATCTCAACAAATGAACCTATTATGTGACTAGACCTTTTTAATGTATAAAGATTGAATCTTTTAAAGAAAATGAGAGTTTTGAGTGAAACTTATTCGAGTTCCCTTTGACGTTCCGAAGAGTGTTTTACAGAGTATAGATTGAATCTTTGAATGAAAATACCTCAGTAGAGGTACCTTGTTTGTCACTAGACCTTTTTAAGGTAAAAAGAACGAATCTTTGAAAGAAAATGGGAGTTTTGAGATTAACTTATTCGAGTTATCTATGAAGTCGCGAAGCGTGTTTTAATGACTAAAGATTAAATCTTTGAATGAAAATACCTCAATAAAGGAACCTATTATATGACTAAACCTTATTAATGTATACAGATTGAATCTTTGAAAGAAAATGAGAGTTTTGAATGAAACTTATTCGAGTTCCTTTTAACGTACCGAAGAGTGTTTTGATGAGTAAAAATAGAACATATGAATGAAAATACCTCAATAAGGGTACCTATTGTGTTACCAGACCTTTTTAATGCATAAACGTTGAATCTTTGAAAGAAAATAAAAGTATTGATTTAAACTTATTCGAGTTACTTATGAAGTGGCGAAAAGTGTTTTAATGAGTAAAGATCGAATCTTTGATTGAAAATATCTCAATAAAAGTACCTTTTATGTCATTAAACCTTTTTAATGCATATAGATTGAATCTTTGAAACAAAACAAGAGTTTGAATTTAAAATTATTCGTGTTACCTAGTAGTCGCGAAGAGTGTTTTAAAGAGTTTATGTTGAATCATTAAATGAAAGTACCTCAATAAAGGTACCTTTTATGTCACTAGACCTTTTCAATGTATAAAGATTGAATCTTTGAAAGAAAATGAGGTTTTTGAGTTAAACTTATTCGAGTTCCCTCTGACGTCCCGTAGAGTGTTATACAGAGTAAAGATTGAATCTTTGAACGAAAATACCTCAATAAAGGTACCTAGTTTGTCACTTGACCTTTTTAATGTAAAAAGATTGAATCTCTGAAAAAAAATGATAGTTTAGAGATTAACTTATTCGAGTTACCTATGAAGTCGCGAATCGTGTTGTAATGACTAAATATTAAACCTTTGAATGAAAATATCTCAACAAAGGAACTTATTATGTGACTAGACCTTTTCAATGTATAAAGATTGAATCTTTTGAAGAAAATGAGAGTTTTGAGTGAAACTTATTCGAGTTCCCTTTGACGTCCCGAAGAGTGTCTTACAGAGTGTAGATTGAATCTTTGAATGAAAATACCACAGTAAAGGTACCTTGTATGTCACTAGACCTTTTTAATGTAAAAAGGTAGAATCTTTGAAAGAAAATGAGAGTTTTGAGATTAACTTATTCGAGTTATCTATGAAGTCGCGAAGCATGTTTTAATGACTAAAGATTAAGTCTTTGAATGGAAATATCTCAATAATGGAACCTATTATATTACTAAACCTTTTAAATGTATACAGATTGAATCTTCGAAAGAAAATGAGAGTTTTGAATGAAACTTATTCGAGTTCCTTTTGACGTCCCGAAGAGTGTTTTAATAAGTAAAAATAGAATCTTTGAATGAAAATACCTCAATAAAGATACATTACCGGACCTTTTTAATGCATAAACGTTGAATCTTTGAAAGAAAATAAGAGTATTGATCTAAACTTTTTCGAGTTACTTATGAAGTGGCGAAGAGTGTTTTAATGAGTAAAGATCGAATCTTTGATTGAAAATATCTCAATAAAAGTACATTTTATGTCATTAAACCTTTTTAATGCATATAGATTGAATCTTTGAAACCAAACAAGAGTTTGAATTTAAAATTATTCGTGTTACCTAGTAGTCTCGAAGAGTGTTTTAATGTGTAGATGTTGAATCTTTAAATGAAAGTACCTCAATAAAGGTACCTTTTATGTCACTAGACCTTTTCAATGTATAAAGATTGAATCTTTGAAAGAAAATGAGGTTTTTGAGTAAAACTTATTCGAGTTCCCTTCGACGTCCGGTAGAGTGTTTTACAGAGTAAAGATTGAATCTTTGAACGAAAATACCTCAATAAAGGTACCTAGTTTGTCACTAGACCTTTTTAATGTAAAAAGATTGAATCTCTGAAAAAAAATGATAGTTTAGAGATTAACTTATTCGAGTTACCTATGAAGTCGCGAATCGTGTTGTAAGGACTAAATATTAAACCTTTGAATGAAAATATCTCAACAAAGGAACTTATTATGTGACTAGACCTTTTTAATGTATAAGGATTGAATCTTTTGAAGAAAATGAGAGTTTTGAGTGAAACTTATTCGAGTTCCCTTTGACGTCCCGAAGAGTGTCTTACAGAGTATAGATTGAATCTTTGAATGAAAATACCTCAGTAAAGGTACCTAGTATGTCACTAGACCTTTTTAATGTAAAAAGGTTGAATCTTTGAAAGAAAATGAGAGTTTTGAGATTAACTTATTCGAGTTATCTATGAAGTCGCGAAGCGTGTTTTAATGACTAAAGATTAAATCTTTGAATGAAAATACCTCAACAAAGGAACCTATTATATGACTAAACCTTTTTAATGTATACAGATTGAATCTTTGAAAGAAAATGAGAGTTTTGAATGAAACTTATTTGAGTTCCTTTTGACGTCCCGAAGAGTGTCTTAATGAGTAAAAATAGAATCTTTGAAAGAAAAGACCTCAATAAAGGTACATTACCAGACCTTTTTAATGCATAAACGTTGAATCTTTGAAAGAAAATATGAGTATTGATTTGAACTTATTCGAGTTACTTATGAAGTGGCGAAGAGTGTTTTAAGGAGTAAAGATCGAATCTTTGATTGAAAAAATCTTAATAAAAGTACATTTTATGTCATGAAACCTTTTTAATGCATATAGATTGAATCTTTGAAACAAAACAAGAGTTTGAATTAAAAATTATTCGTGTTACCTTGTAGTCGCGAAGAGTGTTTTAATGAGTATATGTTGAATCTTTAAATGAAAGTACGTCAATAAAGGTACCTTTTATGCCACTAGACCTTTTCAATGTATAAAGATTGAATCTTTGAAAGAAAATGAGGTTTTTGAGTTAAACTTATTCGAGTTCCAATTGACGTCCCGTAGAGTGTTTTACAGAGTAAAGATTGAATCTTTGAACGAAAATACCATAATAAAGGTACCTAGTATGTCACTAGACCTTTTTAATGTAAAAAGATTGAATCTCTGAAATGAAATGTTAGTTTAGATATTAACTTATTCGAGTTACCTATGAAGTCGCGAATCGTGTTGTAATGACTAAATATTAAATCGTTGAATGAAAATATCTCAACAAATGAACCTATTATGTGACTAGACCTTTTTAATGTATAAAGATTGAATCTTTTAAAGAAAATGAGAGTTTTGAGTGAAACTTATTCGAGTTCCCTTTGACGTTCCGAAGAGTGTTTTACAGAGTATAGATTGAATCTTTGAATGAAAATACCTCAGTAGAGGTACCTTGTTTGTCACTAGACCTTTTTAAGGTAAAAAGAACGAATCTTTGAAAGAAAATGGGAGTTTTGAGATTAACTTATTCGAGTTATCTATGAAGTCGCGAAGCGTGTTTTAATGACTAAAGATTAAATCTTTGAATGAAAATACCTCAATAAAGGAACCTATTATATGACTAAACCTTATTAATGTATACAGATTGAATCTTTGAAAGAAAATGAGAGTTTTGAATGAAACTTATTCGAGTTCCTTTTAACGTCCCGAAGAGTGTTTTGATGAGTAAAAATAGAACATATGAATGAAAATACCTCAATAAGGGTACCTATTGTGTTACCAGACCTTTTTAATGCATAAACGTTGAATCTTTGAAAGAAAATAAAAGTATTGATTTAAACTTATTCGAGTTACTTATGAAGTGGCGAAGAGTGTTTTAATGAGTAAAGATCGAATCTTTGATTGAAAATATCTCAATAAAAGTACCTTTTATGTCATTAAACCTTTTTAATGCATATAGATTGAATCTTTGAAACAAAACACGAGTTTGAATTTAAAATTATTCGTGTTACCTAGTAGTCGCGAAGAGTGTTTTAAAGAGTTTATGTTGAATCATTAAATGAAAGTACCTCAATAAAGGTACCTTTTATGTCACTAGACCTTTTCAATGTATAAAGATTGAATCTTTGAAAGAAAATGAGGTTTTTGAGTTAAATTTATTCGAGTTCCCTCTGACGTCCCGTAGAGTGTTATACAGAGTAAAGATTGAATCTTTGAACGAAAATACCTCAATAAAGGTATCTAGTTTGTCACTAGACCTTTTTAATGTAAAAAGATTGAATCTCTGAGAAAAAATGATAGTTTAGAGATTAACTTATTCGAGTTACCTATGAAGTCGCGAATCGTGTTGTAATGACTAAATATTAAACCTTTGAATGAAAATATCTCAACGAAGGAACTTATTATGTGACTAGACCTTTTCAATGTATAAAGATTGAATCTTTTGAAGAAAATGAGAGTTTTGAGTGAAACTTATTCGAGTTCCCTTTGACGTCCCGAAGAGTGTCTTACAGAGTGTAGATTGAATCTTTGAATGAAAATACCACAGTAAAGGTACCTTGTATGTCACTAGACCTTTTTAATGTAAAAAGGTAGATCCTTTGAAAGAAAATGAGAGTTTTGAGATTAACTTATTCGAGTTATCTATGAAGTCGCGAAGCATGTTTTAATGACTAAAGATTAAGTCTTTGAATGGAAATATCTCAATAATGGAACCTATTATATTACTAAACCTTTTAAATGTATACAGATTGAATCTTCGAAAGAAAATGAGAGTTTTGAATGAAACTTATTCGAGTTCCTTTTGACGTCCCGAAGAGTGTTTTAATAAGTAAAAATAGAATCTTTGAATGAAAATACCTCAATAAAGATACATTACCGGACCTTTTTAATGCATAAACGTTTAATCTTTGAAAGAAAATAAGAGTATTGATCTAAACTTTTTCGAGTTACTTATGAAGTGGCGAAGAGTGTTTTAATGAGTAAAGATCGAATCTTTGATTGAAAATATCTCAATAAAAGTACATTTTATGTCATTAAACCTTTTTAATGCATATAGATTGAATCTTTGAAACCAAACAAGAGTTTGAATTTAAAATTATTCGTGTTACCTAGTAGTCTCGAAGAGTGTTTTAATGTGTAGATGTTGAATCTTTAAATGAAAGTACCTCAATAAAGGTACCTTTTATGTCACTAGACCTTTTCAATGTATAAAGATTGAATCTTTGAAAGAAAATGAGGTTTTTGAGTAAAACTTATTCGAGTTCCCTTCGACGTCCGGTAGAGTGTTTTACAGAGTAAAGATTGAATCTTTGAACGAAAATACCTCAATAAAGGTACCTAGTTTGTCACTAGACCTTTTTAATGTAAAAAGATTGAATCTCTGAAAAAAAATGATAGTTTAGAGATTAACTTATTCGAGTTACCTATGAAGTCGCGAATCGTGTTGTAAGGACTAAATATTAAACCTTTGAATGAAAATATCTCAACAAAGGAACTTATTATGTGACTAGACCTTTTTAATGTATAAGGATTGAATCTTTTGAAGAAAATGAGAGTTTTGAGTGAAACTTATTCGAGTTCCCTTTGACGTCCCGAAGAGTGTCTTACAGAGTATAGATTGAATCTTTGAATGAAAATACCTCAGTAAAGGTACCTAGTATGTCACTAGACCTTTTTAATGTAAAAAGGTTGAATCTTTGAAAGAAAATGAGAGTTTTGAGATTAACTTATTCGAGTTATCTATGAAGTCGCGAAGCGTGTTTTAATGACTAAAGATTAAATCTTTGAATGAAAATACCTCAACAAAGGAACCTATTATATGACTAAACCTTTTTAATGTATACAGATTGAATCTTTGAAAGAAAATGAGAGTTTTGAATGAAACTTATTTGAGTTCCTTTTGACGTCCCGAAGAGTGTCTTAATGAGTAAAAATAGAATCTTTGAAAGAAAAGACCTCAATAAAGGTACATTACCAGACCTTTTTAATGCATAAACGTTGAATCTTTGAAAGAAAATATGAGTATTGATTTGAACTTATTCGAGTTACTTATGAAGTGGCGAAGAGTGTTTTAAGGAGTAAAGATCGAATCTTTGATTGAAAAAATCTTAATAAAAGTACATTTTATGTCATGAAACCTTTTTAATGCATATAGATTGAATCTTTGAAACAAAACAAGAGTTTGAATTAAAAATTATTCGTGTTACCTTGTAGTCGCGAAGAGTGTTTTAATGAGTATATGTTGAATCTTTAAATGAAAGTACGTCAATAAAGGTACCTTTTATGCCACTAGACCTTTTCAATGTATAAAGATTGAATCTTTGAAAGAAAATGAGGTTTTTGAGTTAAACTTATTCGAGTTCCAATTGACGTCCCGTAGAGTGTTTTACAGAGTAAAGATTGAATCTTTGAACGAAAATACCATAATAAAGGTACCTAGTATGTCACTAGACCTTTTTAATGTAAAAAGATTGAATCTCTGAAATGAAATGTTAGTTTAGATATTAACTTATTCGAGTTACCTATGAAGTCGCGAATCGTGTTGTAATGACTAAATATTAAATCGTTGAATGAAAATATCTCAACAAATGAACCTATTATGTGACTAGACCTTTTTAATGTATAAAGATTGAATCTTTTAAAGAAAATGAGAGTTTTGAGTGAAACTTATTCGAGTTCCCTTTGACGTTCCGAAGAGTGTTTTACAGAGTATAGATTGAATCTTTGAATGAAAATACCTCAGTAGAGGTACCTTGTTTGTCACTAGACCTTTTTAAGGTAAAAAGAACGAATCTTTGAAAGAAAATGGGAGTTTTGAGATTAACTTATTCGAGTTATCTATGAAGTCGCGAAGCGTGTTTTAATGACTAAAGATTAAATCTTTGAATGAAAATACCTCAATAAAGGAACCTATTATATGACTAAACCTTATTAATGTATACAGATTGAATCTTTGAAAGAAAATGAGAGTTTTGAATGAAACTTATTCGAGTTCCTTTTAACGTCCCGAAGAGTGTTTTGATGAGTAAAAATAGAACATATGAATGAAAATACCTCAATAAGGGTACCTATTGTGTTACCAGACCTTTTTAATGCATAAACGTTGAATCTTTGAAAGAAAATAAAAGTATTGATTTAAACTTATTCGAGTTACTTATGAAGTGGCGAAGAGTGTTTTAATGAGTAAAGATCGAATCTTTGATTGAAAATATCTCAATAAAAGTACCTTTTATGTCATTAAACCTTTTTAATGCATATAGATTGAATCTTTGAAACAAAACACGAGTTTGAATTTAAAATTATTCGTGTTACCTAGTAGTCGCGAAGAGTGTTTTAAAGAGTTTATGTTGAATCATTAAATGAAAGTACCTCAATAAAGGTACCTTTTATGTCACTAGACCTTTTCAATGTATAAAGATTGAATCTTTGAAAGAAAATGAGGTTTTTGAGTTAAATTTATTCGAGTTCCCTCTGACGTCCCGTAGAGTGTTATACAGAGTAAAGATTGAATCTTTGAACGAAAATACCTCAATAAAGGTATCTAGTTTGTCACTAGACCTTTTTAATGTAAAAAGATTGAATCTCTGAGAAAAAATGATAGTTTAGAGATTAACTTATTCGAGTTACCTATGAAGTCGCGAATCGTGTTGTAATGACTAAATATTAAACCTTTGAATGAAAATATCTCAACGAAGGAACTTATTATGTGACTAGACCTTTTCAATGTATAAAGATTGAATCTTTTGAAGAAAATGAGAGTTTTGAGTGAAACTTATTCGAGTTCCCTTTGACGTCCCGAAGAGTGTCTTACAGAGTGTAGATTGAATCTTTGAATGAAAATACCACAGTAAAGGTACCTTGTATGTCACTAGACCTTTTTAATGTAAAAAGGTAGATCCTTTGAAAGAAAATGAGAGTTTTGAGATTAACTTATTCGAGTTATCTATGAAGTCGCGAAGCATGTTTTAATGACTAAAGATTAAGTCTTTGAATGGAAATATCTCAATAATGGAACCTATTATATTACTAAACCTTTTAAATGTATACAGATTGAATCTTCGAAAGAAAATGAGAGTTTTGAATGAAACTTATTCGAGTTCCTTTTGACGTCCCGAAGAGTGTTTTAATAAGTAAAAATAGAATCTTTGAATGAAAATACCTCAATAAAGATACATTACCGGACCTTTTTAATGCATAAACGTTTAATCTTTGAAAGAAAATAAGAGTATTGATCTAAACTTTTTCGAGTTACTTATGAAGTGGCGAAGAGTGTTTTAATGAGTAAAGATCGAATCTTTGATTGAAAATATCTCAATAAAAGTACATTTTATGTCATTAAACCTTTTTAATGCATATAGATTGAATCTTTGAAACCAAACAAGAGTTTGAATTTAAAATTATTCGTGTTACCTAGTAGTCTCGAAGAGTGTTTTAATGTGTAGATGTTGAATCTTTAAATGAAAGTACCTCAATAAAGGTACCTTTTATGTCACTAGACCTTTTCAATGTATAAAGATTGAATCTTTGAAAGAAAATGAGGTTTTTGAGTAAAACTTATTCGAGTTCCCTTCGACGTCCGGTAGAGTGTTTTACAGAGTAAAGATTGAATCTTTGAACGAAAATACCTCAATAAAGGTACCTAGTTTGTCACTAGACCTTTTTAATGTAAAAAGATTGAATCTCTGAAAAAAAATGATAGTTTAGAGATTAACTTATTCGAGTTACCTATGAAGTCGCGAATCGTGTTGTAAGGACTAAATATTAAACCTTTGAATGAAAATATCTCAACAAAGGAACTTATTATGTGACTAGACCTTTTTAATGTATAAGGATTGAATCTTTTGAAGAAAATGAGAGTTTTGAGTGAAACTTATTCGAGTTCCCTTTGACGTCCCGAAGAGTGTCTTACAGAGTATAGATTGAATCTTTGAATGAAAATACCTCAGTAAAGGTACCTAGTATGTCACTAGACCTTTTTAATGTAAAAAGGTTGAATCTTTGAAAGAAAATGAGAGTTTTGAGATTAACTTATTCGAGTTATCTATGAAGTCGCGAAGCGTGTTTTAATGACTAAAGATTAAATCTTTGAATGAAAATACCTCAACAAAGGAACCTATTATATGACTAAACCTTTTTAATGTATACAGATTGAATCTTTGAAAGAAAATGAGAGTTTTGAATGAAACTTATTTGAGTTCCTTTTGACGTCCCGAAGAGTGTCTTAATGAGTAAAAATAGAATCTTTGAAAGAAAAGACCTCAATAAAGGTACATTACCAGACCTTTTTAATGCATAAACGTTGAATCTTTGAAAGAAAATATGAGTATTGATTTGAACTTATTCGAGTTACTTATGAAGTGGCGAAGAGTGTTTTAAGGAGTAAAGATCGAATCTTTGATTGAAAAAATCTTAATAAAAGTACATTTTATGTCATGAAACCTTTTTAATGCATATAGATTGAATCTTTGAAACAAAACAAGAGTTTGAATTTAAAATTATTCGTGTTACCTTGTAGTCGCGAAGAGTGTTTTAATGAGTATATGTTGAATCTTTAAATGAAAGTACGTCAATAAAGGTACCTTTTATGCCACTAGACCTTTTCAATGTATAAAGATTGAATCTTTGAAAGAAAATGAGGTTTTTGAGTTAAACTTATTCGAGTTCCAATTGACGTCCCGTAGAGTGTTTTACAGAGTAAAGATTGAATCTTTGAACGAAAATACCATAATAAAGGTACCTAGTATGTCACTAGACCTTTTTAATGTAAAAAGATTGAATCTCTGAAATGAAATGTTAGTTTAGAGATTAACTTATTCGAGTTACCTATGAAGTCGCGAATCGTGTTGTAATGACTAAATATTAAATCGTTGAATGAAAATATCTCAACAAATGAACCTATTATGTGACTAGACCTTTTTAATGTATAAAGATTGAATCTTTTAAAGAAAATGAGAGTTTTGAGTGAAACTTATTCGAGTTCCCTTTGACGTTCCGAAGAGTGTTTTACAGAGTATAGATTGAATCTTTGAATGAAAATACCTCAGTAGAGGTACCTTGTTTGTCACTAGACCTTTTTAAGGTAAAAAGAACGAATCTTTGAAAGAAAATGGGAGTTTTGAGATTAACTTATTCGAGTTATCTATGAAGTCGCGAAGCGTGTTTTAATGACTAAAGATTAAATCTTTGAATGAAAATACCTCAATAAAGGAACCTATTATATGACTAAACCTTATTAATGTATACAGATTGAATCTTTGAAAGAAAATGAGAGTTTTGAATGAAACTTATTCGAGTTCCTTTTAACGTCCCGAAGAGTGTTTTGATGAGTAAAAATAGAACATATGAATGAAAATACCTCAATAAGGGTACCTATTGTGTTACCAGACCTTTTTAATGCATAAACGTTGAATCTTTGAAAGAAAATAAAAGTATTGATTTAAACTTATTCGAGTTACTTATGAAGTGGCGAAGAGTGTTTTAATGAGTAAAGATCGAATCTTTGATTGAAAATATCTCAATAAAAGTACCTTTTATGTCATTAAACCTTTTTAATGCATATAGATTGAATCTTTGAAACAAAACACGAGTTTGAATTTAAAATTATTCGTGTTACCTAGTAGTCGCGAAGAGTGTTTTAAAGAGTTTATGTTGAATCATTAAATGAAAGTACCTCAATAAAGGTACCTTTTATGTCACTAGACCTTTTCAATGTATAAAGATTGAATCTTTGAAAGAAAATGAGGTTTTTGAGTTAAATTTATTCGAGTTCCCTCTGACGTCCCGTAGAGTGTTATACAGAGTAAAGATTGAATCTTTGAACGAAAATACCTCAATAAAGGTATCTAGTTTGTCACTAGACCTTTTTAATGTAAAAAGATTGAATCTCTGAGAAAAAATGATAGTTTAGAGATTAACTTATTCGAGTTACCTATGAAGTCGCGAATCGTGTTGTAATGACTAAATATTAAACCTTTGAATGAAAATATCTCAACGAAGGAACTTATTATGTGACTAGACCTTTTCAATGTATAAAGATTGAATCTTTTGAAGAAAATGAGAGTTTTGAGTGAAACTTATTCGAGTTCCCTTTGACGTCCCGAAGAGTGTCTTACAGAGTGTAGATTGAATCTTTGAATGAAAATACCACAGTAAAGGTACCTTGTATGTCACTAGACCTTTTTAATGTAAAAAGGTAGAATCTTTGAAAGAAAATGAGAGTTTTGAGATTAACTTATTCGAGTTATCTATGAAGTCGCGAAGCATGTTTTAATGACTAAAGATTAAGTCTTTGAATGGAAATATCTCAATAATGGAACCTATTATATTACTAAACCTTTTAAATGTATACAGATTGAATCTTCGAAAGAAAATGAGAGTTTTGAATGAAACTTATTCGAGTTCCTTTTGACGTCCCGAAGAGTGTTTTAATAAGTAAAAATAGAATCTTTGAATGAAAATACCTCAATAAAGATACATTACCGGACCTTTTTAATGCATAAACGTTTAATCTTTGAAAGAAAATAAGAGTATTGATCTAAACTTTTTCGAGTTACTTATGAAGTGGCGAAGAGTGTTTTAATGAGTAAAGATCGAATCTTTGATTGAAAATATCTCAATAAAAGTACATTTTATGTCATTAAACCTTTTTAATGCATATAGATTGAATCTTTGAAACCAAACAAGAGTTTGAATTTAAAATTATTCGTGTTACCTAGTAGTCTCGAAGAGTGTTTTAATGTGTAGATGTTGAATCTTTAAATGAAAGTACCTCAATAAAGGTACCTTTTATGTCACTAGACCTTTTCAATGTATAAAGATTGAATCTTTGAAAGAAAATGAGGTTTTTGAGTAAAACTTATTCGAGTTCCCTTCGACGTCCGGTAGAGTGTTTTACAGAGTAAAGATTGAATCTTTGAACGAAAATACCTCAATAAAGGTACCTAGTTTGTCACTAGACCTTTTTAATGTAAAAAGATTGAATCTCTGAAAAAAAATGATAGTTTAGAGATTAACTTATTCGAGTTACCTATGAAGTCGCGAATCGTGTTGTAAGGACTAAATATTAAACCTTTGAATGAAAATATCTCAACAAAGGAACTTATTATGTGACTAAACCTTTTTAATGTATAAGGATTGAATCTTTTGAAGAAAATGAGAGTTTTGAGTGAAACTTATTCGAGTTCCCTTTGACGTCCCGAAGAGTGTCTTACAGAGTATAGATTGAATCTTTGAATGAAAATACCTCAGTAAAGGTACCTAGTATGTCACTAGACCTTTTTAATGTAAAAAGGTTGAATCTTTGAAAGAAAATGAGAGTTTTGAGATTAACTTATTCGAGTTATCTATGAAGTCGCGAAGCGTGTTTTAATGACTAAAGATTAAATCTTTGAATGAAAATACCTCAACAAAGGAACCTATTATATGACTAAACCTTTTTAATGTATACAGATTGAATCTTTGAAAGAAAATGAGAGTTTTGAATGAAACTTATTTGAGTTCCTTTTGACGTCCCGAAGAGTGTCTTAATGAGTAAAAATAGAATCTTTGAAAGAAAAGACCTCAATAAAGGTACATTACCAGACCTTTTTAATGCATAAACGTTGAATCTTTGAAAGAAAATATGAGTATTGATTTGAACTTATTCGAGTTACTTATGAAGTGGCGAAGAGTGTTTTAAGGAGTAAAGATCGAATCTTTGATTGAAAAAATCTCAATAAAAGTACATTTTATGTCATGAAACCTTTTTAATGCATATAGATTGAATCTTTGAAACAAAACAAGAGTTTGAATTTAAAATTATTCGTGTTACCTTGTAGTCGCGAAGAGTGTTTTAATGAGTATATGTTGAATCTTTAAATGAAAGTACGTCAATAAAGGTACCTTTTATGCCACTAGACCTTTTCAATGTATAAAGATTGAATCTTTGAAAGAAAATGAGGTTTTTGAGTTAAACTTATTCGAGTTCCAATTGACGTCCCGTAGAGTGTTTTACAGAGTAAAGATTGAATCTTTGGACGAAAATACCATAATAAAGGTACCTAGTATGTCACTAGACCTTTTTAATGTAAAAAGATTGAATCTCTGAAATGAAATGTTAGTTTAGAGATTAACTTATTCGAGTTACCTATGAAGTCGCGAATCGTGTTGTAATGACTAAATATTAAATCGTTGAATGAAAATATCTCAACAAATGAACCTATTATGTGACTAGACCTTTTTAATGTATAAAGATTGAATCTTTTAAAGAAAATGAGAGTTTTGAGTGAAACTTATTCGAGTTCCCTTTGACGTTCCGAAGAGTGTTTTACAGAGTATAGATTGAATCTTTGAATGAAAATACCTCAGTAGAGGTACCTTGTTTGTCACTAGACCTTTTTAAGGTAAAAAGAACGAATCTTTGAAAGAAAATGGGAGTTTTGAGATTAACTTATTCGAGTTATCTATGAAGTCGCGAAGCGTGTTTTAATGACTAAAGATTAAATCTTTGAATGAAAATACCTCAATAAAGGAACCTATTATATGACTAAACCTTATTAATGTATACAGATTGAATCTTTGAAAGAAAATGAGAGTTTTGAATGAAACTTATTCGAGTTCCTTTTAACGTCCCGAAGAGTGTTTTGATGAGTAAAAATAGAACATATGAATGAAAATACCTCAATAAGGGTACCTATTGTGTTACCAGACCTTTTTAATGCATAAACGTTGAATCTTTGAAAGAAAATAAAAGTATTGATTTAAACTTATTCGAGTTACTTATGAAGTGGCGAAGAGTGTTTTAATGAGTAAAGATCGAATCTTTGATTGAAAATATCTCAATAAAAGTGCCTTTTATATCATTAAACCTTTTTAATGCATATAGATTGAATCTTTGAAACAAAACAAGAGTTTGAATTTAAAATTATTCGTGTTACCTAGTAGTCGCGAAGAGTGTTTTAAAGAGTTTATGTTGAATCATTAAATGAAAGTACCTCAATAAAGGTACCTTTTATGTCACTAGACCTTTTCAATGTATAAAGATTGAATCTTTGAAAGAAAATGAGGTTTTTGAGTTAAACTTATTCGAGTTCCCTCTGACGTCCCGTAGAGTGTTATACAGAGTAAAGATTGAATCTTTGAACGAAAATACCTCAATAAAGGTATCTAGTTTGTCACTAGACCTTTTTAATGTAAAAAGATTGAATCTCTGAGAAAAAATGATAGTTTAGAGATTAACTTATTCGAGTTACCTATGAAGTCGCGAATCGTGTTGTAATGACTAAATATTAAACCTTTGAATGAAAATATCTCAACGAAGGAACTTATTATGTGACTAGACCTTTTCAATGTATAAAGATTGAATCTTTTGAAGAAAATGAGAGTTTTGAGTGAAACTTATTCGAGTTCCCTTTGACGTCCCGAAGAGTGTCTTACAGAGTGTAGATTGAATCTTTGAATGAAAATACCACAGTAAAGGTACCTTGTATGTCACTAGACCTTTTTAATGTAAAAAGGTAGAATCTTTGAAAGAAAATGAGAGTTTTGAGATTAACTTATTCGAGTTATCTATGAAGTCGCGAAGCATGTTTTAATGACTAAAGATTAAGTCTTTGAATGGAAATATCTCAATAATGGAACCTATTATATTACTAAACCTTTTAAATGTATACAGATTGAATCTTCGAAAGAAAATGAGAGTTTTGAATGAAACTTATTCGAGTTCCTTTTGACGTCCCGAAGAGTGTTTTAATAAGTAAAAATAGAATCTTTGAATGAAAATACCTCAATAAAGATACATTACCGGACCTTTTTAATGCATAAACGTTGAATCTTTGAAAGAAAATAAGAGTATTGATCTAAACTTTTTCGAGTTACTTATGAAGTGGCGAAGAGTGTTTTAATGAGTAAAGATCGAATCTTTGATTGAAAATATCTCAATAAAAGTACATTTTATGTCATTAAACCTTTTTAATGCATATAGATTGAATCTTTGAAACCAAACAAGAGTTTGAATTTAAAATTATTCGTGTTACCTAGTAGTCTCGAAGAGTGTTTTAATGTGTAGATGTTGAATCTTTAAATGAAAGTACCTCAATAAAGGTACCTTTTATGTCACTAGACCTTTTCAATGTATAAAGATTGAATCTTTGAAAGAAAATGAGGTTTTTGAGTAAAACTTATTCGAGTTCCCTTCGACGTCCGGTAGAGTGTTTTACAGAGTAAAGATTGAATCTTTGAACGAAAATACCTCAATAAAGGTACCTAGTTTGTCACTAGACCTTTTTAATGTAAAAAGATTGAATCTCTGAAAAAAAATGATAGTTTAGAGATTAACTTATTCGAGTTACCTATGAAGTCGCGAATCGTGTTGTAAGGACTAAATATTAAACCTTTGAATGAAAATATCTCAACAAAGGAACTTATTATGTGACTAGACCTTTTTAATGTATAAGGATTGAATCTTTTGAAGAAAATGAGAGTTTTGAGTGAAACTTATTCGAGTTCCCTTTGACGTCCCGAAGAGTGTCTTACAGAGTATAGATTGAATCTTTGAATGAAAATACCTCAGTAAAGGTACCTAGTATGTCACTAGACCTTTTTAATGTAAAAAGGTTGAATCTTTGAAAGAAAATGAGAGTTTTGAGATTAACTTATTCGAGTTATCTATGAAGTCGCGAAGCGTGTTTTAATGACTAAAGATTAAATCTTTGAATGAAAATACCTCAACAAAGGAACCTATTATATGACTAAACCTTTTTAATGTATACAGATTGAATCTTTGAAAGAAAATGAGAGTTTTGAATGAAACTTATTTGAGTTCCTTTTGACGTCCCGAAGAGTGTCTTAATGAGTAAAAATAGAATCTTTGAAAGAAAAGACCTCAATAAAGGTACATTACCAGACCTTTTTAATGCATAAACGTTGAATCTTTGAAAGAAAATATGAGTATTGATTTGAACTTATTCGAGTTACTTATGAAGTGGCGAAGAGTGTTTTAAGGAGTAAAGATCGAATCTTTGATTGAAAAAATCTTAATAAAAGTACATTTTATGTCATGAAACCTTTTTAATGCATATAGATTGAATCTTTGAAACAAAACAAGAGTTTGAATTTAAAATTATTCGTGTTACCTTGTAGTCGCGAAGAGTGTTTTAATGAGTATATGTTGAATCTTTAAATGAAAGTACGTCAATAAAGGTACCTTTTATGCCACTAGACCTTTTCAATGTATAAAGATTGAATCTTTGAAAGAAAATGAGGTTTTTGAGTTAAACTTATTCGAGTTCCAATTGACGTCCCGTAGAGTGTTTTACAGAGTAAAGATTGAATCTTTGAACGAAAATACCATAATAAAGGTACCTAGTATGTCACTAGACCTTTTTAATGTAAAAAGATTGAATCTCTGAAATGAAATGTTAGTTTAGAGATTAACTTATTCGAGTTACCTATGAAGTCGCGAATCGTGTTGTAATGACTAAATATTAAATCGTTGAATGAAAATATCTCAACAAATGAACCTATTATGTGACTAGACCTTTTTAATGTATAAAGATTGAATCTTTTAAAGAAAATGAGAGTTTTGAGTGAAACTTATTCGAGTTCCCTTTGACGTTCCGAAGAGTGTTTTACAGAGTATAGATTGAATCTTTGAATGAAAATACCTCAGTAGAGGTACCTTGTTTGTCACTAGACCTTTTTAAGGTAAAAAGAACGAATCTTTGAAAGAAAATGGGAGTTTTGAGATTAACTTATTCGAGTTATCTATGAAGTCGCGAAGCGTGTTTTAATGACTAAAGATTAAATCTTTGAATGAAAATACCTCAATAAAGGAACCTATTATATGACTAAACCTTATTAATGTATACAGATTGAATCTTTGAAAGAAAATGAGAGTTTTGAATGAAACTTATTCGAGTTCCTTTTAACGTCCCGAAGAGTGTTTTGATGAGTAAAAATAGAACATATGAATGAAAATACCTCAATAAGGGTACCTATTGTGTTACCAAACCTTTTTAATGCATAAACGTTGAATCTTTGAAAGAAAATAAAAGTATTGATTTAAACTTATTCGAGTTACTTATGAAGTGGCGAAGAGTGTTTTAATGAGTAAAGATCGAATCTTTGATTGAAAATATCTCAATAAAAGTACCTTTTATGTCATTAAACCTTTTTAATGCATATAGATTGAATCTTTGAAACCAAACAAGAGTTTGAATTTAAAATTATTCGTGTTACCTAGTAGTCGCGAAGAGTGTTTTAAAGAGTTTATGTTGAATCATTAAATGAAAGTACCTCAATAAAGGTACCTTTTATGTCACTAGACCTTTTCAATGTATAAAGATTGAATCTTTGAAAGAAAATGAGGTTTTTGAGTTAAACTTATTCGAGTTCCCTCTGACGTCCCGTAGAGTGTTATACAGAGTAAAGATTGAATCTTTGAACGAAAATACCTCAATAAAGGTATCTAGTTTGTCACTAGACCTTTTTAATGTAAAAAGATTGAATCTCTGAGAAAAAATGATAGTTTAGAGATTAACTTATTCGAGTTACCTATGAAGTCGCGAATCGTGTTGTAATGACTAAATATTAAACCTTTGAATGAAAATATCTCAACGAAGGAACTTATTATGTGACTAGACCTTTTCAATGTATAAAGATTGAATCTTTTGAAGAAAATGAGAGTTTTGAGTGAAACTTATTCGAGTTCCCTTTGACGTCCCGAAGAGTGTCTTACAGAGTGTAGATTGAATCTTTGAATGAAAATACCACAGTAAAGGTACCTTGTATGTCACTAGACCTTTTTAATGTAAAAAGGTAGAATCTTTGAAAGAAAATGAGAGTTTTGAGATTAACTTATTCGAGTTATCTATGAAGTCGCGAAGCATGTTTTAATGACTAAAGATTAAGTCTTTGAATGGAAATATCTCAATAATGGAACCTATTATATTACTAAACCTTTTAAATGTATACAGATTGAATCTTCGAAAGAAAATGAGAGTTTTGAATGAAACTTATTCGAGTTCCTTTTGACGTCCCGAAGAGTGTTTTAATAAGTAAAAATAGAATCTTTGAATGAAAATACCTCAATAAAGATACATTACCGGACCTTTTTAATGCATAAACGTTGAATCTTTGAAAGAAAATAAGAGTATTGATCTAAACTTTTTCGAGTTACTTATGAAGTGGCGAAGAGTGTTTTAATGAGTAAAGATCGAATCTTTGATTGAAAATATCTCAATAAAAGTACATTTTATGTCATTAAACCTTTTTAATGCATATAGATTGAATCTTTGAAACCAAACAAGAGTTTGAATTTAAAATTATTCGTGTTACCTAGTAGTCTCGAAGAGTGTTTTAATGTGTAGATGTTGAATCTTTAAATGAAAGTACCTCAATAAAGGTACCTTTTATGTCACTAGACCTTTTCAATGTATAAAGATTGAATCTTTGAAAGAAAATGAGGTTTTTGAGTAAAACTTATTCGAGTTCCCTTCGACGTCCGGTAGAGTGTTTTACAGAGTAAAGATTGAATCTTTGAACGAAAATACCTCAATAAAGGTACCTAGTTTGTCACTAGACCTTTTTAATGTAAAAAGATTGAATCTCTGAAAAAAAATGATAGTTTAGAGATTAACTTATTCGAGTTACCTATGAAGTCGCGAATCGTGTTGTAAGGACTAAATATTAAACCTTCGAATGAAAATATCTCAACAAAGGAACTTATTATGTGACTAGACCTTTTTAATGTATAAGGATTGAATCTTTTGAAGAAAATGAGAGTTTTGAGTGAAACTTATTCGAGTTCCCTTTGACGTCCCGAAGAGTGTCTTACAGAGTATAGATTGAATCTTTGAATGAAAATACCTCAGTAAAGGTACCTAGTATGTCACTAGACCTTTTTAATGTAAAAAGGTTGAATCTTTGAAAGAAAATGAGAGTTTTGAGATTAACTTATTCGAGTTATCTATGAAGTCGCGAAGCGTGTTTTAATGACTAAAGATTAAATCTTTGAATGAAAATACCTCAACAAAGGAACCTATTATATGACTAAACCTTTTTAATGTATACAGATTGAATCTTTGAAAGAAAATGAGAGTTTTGAATGAAACTTATTTGAGTTCCTTTTGACGTCCCGAAGAGTGTCTTAATGAGTAAAAATAGAATCTTTGAAAGAAAAGACCTCAATAAAGGTACATTACCAGACCTTTTTAATGCATAAACGTTGAATCTTTGAAAGAAAATATGAGTATTGATTTGAACTTATTCGAGTTACTTATGAAGTGGCGAAGAGTGTTTTAAGGAGTAAAGATCGAATCTTTGATTGAAAAAATCTTAATAAAAGTACATTTTATGTCATGAAACCTTTTTAATGCATATAGATTGAATCTTTGAAACAAAACAAGAGTTTGAATTTAAAATTATTCGTGTTACCTTGTAGTCGCGAAGAGTGTTTTAATGAGTATATGTTGAATCTTTAAATGAAAGTACGTCAATAAAGGTACCTTTTATGCCACTAGACCTTTTCAATGTATAAAGATTGAATCTTTGAAAGAAAATGAGGTTTTTGAGTTAAACTTATTCGAGTTCCAATTGACGTCCCGTAGAGTGTTTTACAGAGTAAAGATTGAATCTTTGAACGAAAATACCATAATAAAGGTACCTAGTATGTCACTAGACCTTTTTAATGTAAAAAGATTGAATCTCTGAAATGAAATGTTAGTTTAGAGATTAACTTATTCGAGTTACCTATGAAGTCGCGAATCGTGTTGTAATGACTAAATATTAAATCGTTGAATGAAAATATCTCAACAAATGAACCTATTATGTGACTAGACCTTTTTAATGTATAAAGATTGAATCTTTTAAAGAAAATGAGAGTTTTGAGTGAAACTTATTCGAGTTCCCTTTGACGTTCCGAAGAGTGTTTTACAGAGTATAGATTGAATCTTTGAATGAAAATACCTCAGTAGAGGTACCTTGTTTGTCACTAGACCTTTTTAAGGTAAAAAGAACGAATCTTTGAAAGAAAATGGGAGTTTTGAGATTAACTTATTCGAGTTATCTATGAAGTCGCGAAGCGTGTTTTAATGACTAAAGATTAAATCTTTGAATGAAAATACCTCAATAAAGGAACCTATTATATGACTAAACCTTATTAATGTATACAGATTGAATCTTTGAAAGAAAATGAGAGTTTTGAATGAAACTTATTCGAGTTCCTTTTAACGTCCCGAAGAGTGTTTTGATGAGTAAAAATAGAACATATGAATGAAAATACCTCAATAAGGGTACCTATTGTGTTACCAGACCTTTTTAATGCATAAACGTTGAATCTTTGAAAGAAAATAAAAGTATTGATTTAAACTTATTCGAGTTACTTATGAAGTGGCGAAGAGTGTTTTAATGAGTAAAGATCGAATCTTTGATTGAAAATATCTCAATAAAAGTACCTTTTATGTCATTAAACCTTTTTAATGCATATAGATTGAATCTTTGAAACCAAACAAGAGTTTGAATTTAAAATTATTCGTGTTACCTAGTAGTCGCGAAGAGTGTTTTAAAGAGTTTATGTTGAATCATTAAATGAAAGTACCTCAATAAAGGTACCTTTTATGTCACTAGACCTTTTCAATGTATAAAGATTGAATCTTTGAAAGAAAATGAGGTTTTTGAGTTAAACTTATTCGAGTTCCCTCTGACGTCCCGTAGAGT
This sequence comes from Cornus florida, assembly GCF_030987335.1. Lineage (NCBI taxonomy): Eukaryota > Viridiplantae > Streptophyta > Magnoliopsida > Cornales > Cornaceae > Cornus > Cornus florida. Next base: position 30,443 of record NW_026775866.1, on the reverse strand, counting down.
GTTATACAGAGTAAAGATTGAATCTTTGAACGAAAATACCTCAATAAAGGTATCTAGTTTGTCACTAGACCTTTTTAATGTAAAAAGATTGAATCTCTGAGAAAAAATGATAGTTTAGAGATTAACTTATTCGAGTTACCTATGAAGTCGCGAATCGTGTTGTAATGACTAAATATTAAACCTTTGAATGAAAATATCTCAACGAAGGAACTTATTATGTGACTAGACCTTTTCAATGTATAAAGATTGAATCTTTTGAAGAAAATGAGAGTTTTGAGTGAAACTTATTCGAGTTCCCTTTGACGTCCCGAAGAGTGTCTTACAGAGTGTAGATTGAATCTTTGAATGAAAATACCACAGTAAAGGTACCTTGTATGTCACTAGACCTTTTTAATGTAAAAAGGTAGAATCTTTGAAAGAAAATGAGAGTTTTGAGATTAACTTATTCGAGTTATCTATGAAGTCGCGAAGCATGTTTTAATGACTAAAGATTAAGTCTTTGAATGGAAATATCTCAATAATGGAACCTATTATATTACTAAACCTTTTTAATGTATACAGATTGAATCTTCGAAAGAAAATGAGAGTTTTGAATGAAACTTATTCGAGTTCCTTTTGACGTCCCGAAGAGTGTTTTAATAAGTAAAAATAGAATCTTTGAATGAAAATACCTCAATAAAGATACATTACCGGACCTTTTTAATGCATAAACGTTGAATCTTTGAAAGAAAATAAGAGTATCGATCTAAACTTTTTCGAGTTACTTATGAAGTGGCGAAGAGTGTTTTAATGAGTAAAGATCGAATCTTTGATTGAAAATATCTCAATAAAAGTACATTTTATGTCATTAAACCTTTTTAATGCATATAGATTGAATCTTTGAAACCAAACAAGAGTTTGAATTTAAAATTATTCGTGTTACCTAGTAGTCTCGAAGAGTGTTTTAATGTGTAGATGTTGAATCTTTAAATGAAAGTACCTCAATAAAGGTACCTTTTATGTCACTAGACCTTTTCAATGTATAAAGATTGAATCTTTGAAAGAAAATGAGGTTTTTGAGTAAAACTTATTCGAGTTCCCTTCGACGTCCGGTAGAGTGTTTTACAGAGTAAAGATTGAATCTTTGAACGAAAATACCTCAATAAAGGTACCTAGTTTGTCACTAGACCTTTTTAATGTAAAAAGATTGAATCTCTGAAAAAAAAATGATAGTTTAGAGATTAACTTATTCGAGTTACCTATGAAGTCGCGAATCGTGTTGTAAGGACTAAATATTAAACCTTTGAATGAAAATATCTCAACAAAGGAACTTATTATGTGACTAGACCTTTTTAATGTATAAGGATTGAATCTTTTGAAGAAAATGAGAGTTTTGAGTGAAACTTATTCGAGTTCCCTTTGACGTCCCGAAGAGTGTCTTACAGAGTATAGATTGAATCTTTGAATGAAAATACCTCAGTAAAGGTACCTAGTATGTCACTAGACCTTTTTAATGTAAAAAGGTTGAATCTTTGAAAGAAAATGAGAGTTTTGAGATTAACTTATTCGAGTTATCTATGAAGTCGCGAAGCGTGTTTTAATGACTAAAGATTAAATCTTTGAATGAAAATACCTCAACAAAGGAACCTATTATATGACTAAACCTTTTTAATGTATACAGATTGAATCTTTGAAAGAAAATGAGAGTTTTGAATGAAACTTATTTGAGTTCCTTTTGACGTCCCGAAGAGTGTCTTAATGAGTAAAAATAGAATCTTTGAAAGAAAAGACCTCAATAAAGGTACATTACCAGACCTTTTTAATGCATAAACGTTGAATCTTTGAAAGAAAATATGAGTATTGATTTGAACTTATTCGAGTTACTTATGAAGTGGCGAAGAGTGTTTTAAGGAGTAAAGATCGAATCTTTGATTGAAAAAATCTTAATAAAAGTACATTTTATGTCATGAAACCTTTTTAATGCATATAGATTGAATCTTTGAAACAAAACAAGAGTTTGAATTTAAAATTATTCGTGTTACCTTGTAGTCGCGAAGAGTGTTTTAATGAGTATATGTTGAATCTTTAAATGAAAGTACGTCAATAAAGGTACCTTTTATGCCACTAGACCTTTTCAATGTATAAAGATTGAATCTTTGAAAGAAAATGAGGTTTTTGAGTTAAACTTATTCGAGTTCCAATTGACGTCCCGTAGAGTGTTTTACAGAGTAAAGATTGAATCTTTGAACGAAAATACCATAATAAAGGTACCTAGTATGTCACTAGACCTTTTTAATGTAAAAAGATTGAATCTCTGAAATGAAATGTTAGTTTAGAGATTAACTTATTCGAGTTACCTATGAAGTCGCGAATCGTGTTGTAATGACTAAATATTAAATCGTTGAATGAAAATATCTCAACAAATGAACCTATTATGTGACTAGACCTTTTTAATGTATAAAGATTGAATCTTTTAAAGAAAATGAGAGTTTTGAGTGAAACTTATTCGAGTTCCCTTTGACGTTCCGAAGAGTGTTTTACAGAGTATAGATTGAATCTTTGAATGAAAATACCTCAGTAGAGGTACCTTGTTTGTCACTAGACCTTTTTAAGGTAAAAAGAACGAATCTTTGAAAGAAAATGGGAGTTTTGAGATTAACTTATTCGAGTTATCTATGAAGTCGCGAAGCGTGTTTTAATGACTAAAGATTAAATCTTTGAATGAAAATACCTCAATAAAGGAACCTATTATATGACTAAACCTTATTAATGTATACAGATTGAATCTTTGAAAGAAAATGAGAGTTTTGAATGAAACTTATTCGAGTTCCTTTTAACGTCCCGAAGAGTGTTTTGATGAGTAAAAATAGAACATATGAATGAAAATACCTCAATAAGGGTACCTATTGTGTTACCAGACCTTTTTAATGCATAAACGTTGAATCTTTGAAAGAAAATAAAAGTATTGATTTAAACTTATTCGAGTTACTTATGAAGTGGCGAAGAGTGTTTTAATGAGTAAAGATCGAATCTTTGATTGAAAATATCTCAATAAAAGTACCTTTTATGTCATTAAACCTTTTTAATGCATATAGATTGAATCTTTGAAACCAAACAAGAGTTTGAATTTAAAATTATTCGTGTTACCTAGTAGTCGCGAAGAGTGTTTTAAAGAGTTTATGTTGAATCATTAAATGAAAGTACCTCAATAAAGGTACCTTTTATGTCACTAGACCTTTTCAATGTATAAAGATTGAATCTTTGAAAGAAAATGAGGTTTTTGAGTTAAACTTATTCGAGTTCCCTCTGACGTCCCGTAGAGTGTTATACAGAGTAAAGATTGAATCTTTGAACGAAAATACCTCAATAAAGGTATCTAGTTTGTCACTAGACCTTTTTAATGTAAAAAGATTGAATCTCTGAGAAAAAATGATAGTTTAGAGATTAACTTATTCGAGTTACCGATGAAGTCGCGAATCGTGTTGTAATGACTAAATATTAAACCTTTGAATGAAAATATCTCAACGAAGGAACTTATTATGTGACTAGACCTTTTCAATGTATAAAGATTGAATCTTTTGAAGAAAATGAGAGTTTTGAGTGAAACTTATTCGAGTTCCCTTTGACGTCCCGAAGAGTGTCTTACAGAGTGTAGATTGAATCTTTGAATGAAAATACCACAGTAAAGGTACCTTGTATGTCACTAGACCTTTTTAATGTAAAAAGGTAGAATCTTTGAAAGAAAATGAGAGTTTTGAGATTAACTTATTCGAGTTATCTATGAAGTCGCGAAGCATGTTTTAATGACTAAAGATTAAGTCTTTGAATGGAAATATCTCAATAATGGAACCTATTATATTACTAAACCTTTTAAATGTATACAGATTGAATCTTCGAAAGAAAATGAGAGTTTTGAATGAAACTTATTCGAGTTCCTTTTGACGTCCCGAAGAGTGTTTTAATAAGTAAAAATAGAATCTTTGAATGAAAATACCTCAATAAAGATACATTACCGGACCTTTTTAATGCATAAACGTTGAATCTTTGAAAGAAAATAAGAGTATCGATCTAAACTTTTTCGAGTTACTTATGAAGTGGCGAAGAGTGTTTTAATGAGTAAAGATCGAATCTTTGATTGAAAATATCTCAATAAAAGTACATTTTATGTCATTAAACCTTTTTAATGCATATAGATTGAATCTTTGAAACCAAACAAGAGTTTGAATTTAAAATTATTCGTGTTACCTAGTAGTCTCGAAGAGTGTTTTAATGTGTAGATGTTGAATCTTTAAATGAAAGTACCTCAATAAAGGTACCTTTTATGTCACTAGACCTTTTCAATGTATAAAGATTGAATCTTTGAAAGAAAATGAGGTTTTTGAGTAAAACTTATTCGAGTTCCCTTCGACGTCCGGTAGAGTGTTTTACAGAGTAAAGATTGAATCTTTGAACGAAAATACCTCAATAAAGGTACCTAGTTTGTCACTAGACCTTTTTAATGTAAAAAGATTGAATCTCTGAAAAAAAAATGATAGTTTAGAGATTAACTTATTCGAGTTACCTATGAAGTCGCGAATCGTGTTGTAAGGACTAAATATTAAACCTTTGAATGAAAATATCTCAACGAAGGAACTTATTATGTGACTAGACCTTTTTAATGTATAAGGATTGAATCTTTTGAAGAAAATGAGAGTTTTGAGTGAAACTTATTCGAGTTCCCTTTGACGTCCCGAAGAGTGTCTTACAGAGTGTAGATTGAATCTTTGAATGAAAATACCTCAGTAAAGGTACCTAGTATGTCACTAGACCTTTTTAATGTAAAAAGGTTGAATCTTTGAAAGAAAATGAGAGTTTTGAGATTAACTTATTCGAGTTATCTATGAAGTCGCGAAGCGTGTTTTAATGACTAAAGATTAAATCTTTGAATGAAAATACCTCAACAAAGGAACCTATTATATGACTAAACCTTTTTAATGTATACAGATTGAATCTTTGAAAGAAAATGAGAGTTTTGAATGAAACTTATTTGAGTTCCTTTTGACGTCCCGAAGAGTGTCTTAATGAGTAAAAATAGAATCTTTGAAAGAAAAGACCTCAATAAAGGTACATTACCAGACCTTTTTAATGCATAAACGTTGAATCTTTGAAAGAAAATATGAGTATTGATTTGAACTTTTTCGAGTTACTTATGAAGTGGCGAAGAGTGTTTTAAGGAGTAAAGATCGAATCTTTGATTGAAAAAATCTTAATAAAAGTACATTTTATGTCATGAAACCTTTTTAATGCATATAGATTGAATCTTTGAAACAAAACAAGAGTTTGAATTTAAAATTATTCGTGTTACCTTGTAGTCGCGAAGAGTGTTTTAATGAGTATATGTTGAATCTTTAAATGAAAGTACGTCAATAAAGGTACCTTTTATGCCACTAGACCTTTTCAATGTATAAAGATTGAATCTTTGAAAGAAAATGAGGTTTTTGAGTTAAACTTATTCGAGTTCCAATTGACGTCCCGTAGAGTGTTTTACAGAGTAAAGATTGAATCTTTGAACGAAAATACCATAATAAAGGTACCTAGTATGTCACTAGACCTTTTTAATGTAAAAAGATTGAATCTCTGAAATGAAATGTTAGTTTAGAGATTAACTTATTCGAGTTACCTATGAAGTCGCGAATCGTGTTGTAATGACTAAATATTAAATCGTTGAATGAAAATATCTCAACAAATGAACCTATTATGTGACTAGACCTTTTTAATGTATAAAGATTGAATCTTTTAAAGAAAATGAGAGTTTTGAGTGAAACTTATTCGAGTTCCCTTTGACGTTCCGAAGAGTGTTTTACAGAGTATAGATTGAATCTTTGAATGAAAATACCTCAGTAGAGGTACCTTGTTTGTCACTAGACCTTTTTAAGGTAAAAAGAACGAATCTTTGAAAGAAAATGGGAGTTTGAGATTAACTTATTCGAGTTATCTATGAAGTTGCGAAGCGTGTTTTAATGACTAAAGATTAAATCTTTGAATGAAAATACCTCAATAAAGGAACCTATTATATGACTAAACCTTATTAATGTATACAGATTGAATCTTTGAAAGAAAATGAGAGTTTTGAATGAAACTTATTCGAGTTCCTTTTAACGTCCCGAAGAGTGTTTTGATGAGTAAAAATAGAACATATGAATGAAAATACCTCAATAAGGGTACCTATTGTGTTACCAGACCTTTTTAATGCATAAACGTTGAATCTTTGAAAGAAAATAAAAGTATTGATTTAAACTTATTCGAGTTACTTATGAAGTGGCGAAGAGTGTTTTAATGAGTAAAGATCGAATCTTTGATTGAAAATATCTCAATAAAAGTACCTTTTATGTCATGAAACCTTTTTAATGCATATAGATTGAATCTTTGAAACAAAACAAGAGTTTGAATTTAAAATTATTCGTGTTACCTAGTAGTCGCGAAGAGTGTTTTAAAGAGTTTATGTTGAATCATTAAATGAAAGTACCTCAATAAAGGTACCTTTTATGTCACTAGACCTTTTCAATGTATAAAGATTGAATCTTTGAAAGAAAATGAGGTTTTTGAGTTAAACTTATTCGAGTTCCCTCTGACGTCCCGTAGAGTGTTATACAGAGTAAAGATTGAATCTTTGAACGAAAATACCTCAATAAAGGTATCTAGTTTGTCACTAGACCTTTTTAATGTAAAAAGATTGAATCTCTGAAAAAAATGATAGTTTAGAGATTAACTTATTCGAGTTACCTATGAAGTCGCGAATCGTGTTGTAATGACTAAATATTAAACCTTTGAATGAAAATATCTCAACAAAGGAACCTATTATGTGACTAGACCTTTTCAATGTATAAAGATTGAATCTTTTGAAGAAAATGAGAGTTTTGAGTGAAACTTATTCGAGTTCCCTTTGACGTCCCGAAGAGTGTCTTACAGAGTGTAGATTGAATCTTTGAATGAAAATACCACAGTAAAGGTACCTTGTATGTCACTAGACCTTTTTAATGTAAAAAGGTAGAATCTTTGAAAGAAAATGAGAGTTTTGAGATTAACTTATTCGAGTTATCTATGAAGTCGCGAAGCATGTTTTAATAACTAAAGATTAAGTCTTTGAATGGAAATATCTCAATAATGGAACCTATTATATTACTAAACCTTTTAAATGTATACAGATTGAATCTTCGAAAGAAAATGAGAGTTTTGAATGAAACTTATTCGAGTTCCTTTTGAAGTCCCGAAGAGTGTTTTAATAAGTAAAAATAGAATCTTTGAATGAAAATACCTCAATAAAGATACATTACCGGACCTTTTTAATGCATAAACGTTGAATCTTTGAAAGAAAATAAGTGTATTGATCTAAACTTTTTCGAGTTACTTATGAAGTGGCGAAGAGTGTTTTAATGCGTAAAGATCGAATCTTTGATTGAAAATATCTCAATAAAAGTACCATTTATGTCATGAAACCTTTTTAATGCATATAGATTGAATCTTTGAAACAAAACACAAGTTTGAATTTAAAATTATTCGTGTTACCTAGTAGTCGCGAAGAGTGTTTTAAAGAGTTTATGTTGAATCATTAAATGAAAGTACCTCAATAAAGGTACCTTTTATGTCACTAGACCTTTTCAATGTATAAAGATTGAATCTTTGAAAGAAAATGAGGTTTTTGAGTTAAACTTATTCGAGTTCCCTCTGACGTCCCGTAGAGTGTTATACAGAGTAAAGATTGAATCTTTGAACGAAAATACCTCAATAAAGGTATCTAGTTTGTCACTAGACCTTTTTAATGTAAAAAGATTGAATCTCTGAGAAAAAATGATAGTTTAGAGATTAACTTATTCGAGTTACCTATGAAGTCGCGAATCGTGTTGTAATGACTAAATATTAAACCTTTGAATGAAAATATCTCAACGAAGGAACTTATTATGTGACTAGACCTTTTCAATGTATAAAGATTGAATCTTTTGAAGAAAATGAGAGTTTTGAGTGAAACTTATTCGAGTTCCCTTTGACGTCCCGAAGAGTGTCTTACAGAGTGTAAATTGAATCTTTGAATGAATATACCACAGTAAAGGTACCTTGTATGTCACTAGACCTTTTTAATGTAAAAAGGTAGAATCTTTGAAAGAAAATGAGAGTTTTGAGATTAACTTATTCGAGTTATCTATGAAGTCGCGAAGCATGTTTTAATGACTAAAGATTAAGTCTTTGAATGGAAATATCTCAATAATGGAACCTATTATATTACTAAACCTTTTAAATGTATACAGATTGAATCTTCGAAAGAAAATGAGAGTTTTGAATGAAACTTATTCGAGTTCCTTTTGACGTCCCGAAGAGTGTTTTAATAAGTAAAAATAGAATCTTTGAATGAAAATACCTCAATAAAGATACATTACCGGACCTTTTTAATGCATAAACGTTGAATCTTTGAAAGAAAATAAGAGTATTGATCTAAACTTTTTCGAGTTACTTATGAAGTGGCGAAGAGTGTTTTAATGAGTAAAGATCGAATCTTTGATTGAAAATATCTCAATAAAAGTACATTTTATGTCATTAAACCTTTTTAATGCATATAGATTGAATCTTTGAAACCAAACAAGAGTTTGAATTTAAAATTATTCGTGTTACCTAGTAGTCTCGAAGAGTGTTTTAATGTGTAGATGTTGAATCTTTAAATGAAAGTACCTCAATAAAGGTACCTTTTATGTCACTAGACCTTTTCAATGTATAAAGATTGAATCTTTGAAAGAAAATGAGGTTTTTGAGTAAAACTTATTCGAGTTCCCTTCGACGTCCGGTAGAGTGTTTTACAGAGTAAAGATTGAATCTTTGAACGAAAATACCTCAATAAAGGTACCTAGTTTGTCACTAGACCTTTTTAATGTAAAAAGATTGAATCTCTGAAAAAAAAATGATAGTTTAGAGATTAACTTATTCGAGTTACCTATGAAGTCGCGAATCGTGTTGTAAGGACTAAATATTAAACCTTTGAATGAAAATATCTCAACAAAGGAACTTATTATGTGACTAGACCTTTTTAATGTATAAGGATTGAATCTTTTGAAGAAAATGAGAGTTTTGAGTGAAACTTATTCGAGTTCCCTTTGACGTCCCGAAGAGTGTCTTACAGAGTATAGATTGAATCTTTGAATGAAAATACCTCAGTAAAGGTACCTAGTATGTCACTAGACCTTTTTAATGTAAAAAGGTTGAATCTTTGAAAGAAAATGAGAGTTTTGAGATTAACTTATTCGAGTTATCTATGAAGTCGCGAAGCGTGTTTTAATGACTAAAGATTAAATCTTTGAATGAAAATACCTCAACAAAGGAACCTATTATATGACTAAACCTTTTTAATGTATACAGATTGAATCTTTGAAAGAAAATGAGAGTTTTGAATGAAACTTATTTGAGTTCCTTTTGACGTCCCGAAGAGTGTCTTAATGAGTAAAAATAGAACATATGAATGAAAATACCTCAATAAGGGTACCTATTGTGTTACCAGACCTTTTTAATGCATAAACGTTGAATCTTTGAAAGAAAATTAAAGTATTGATTTAAACTTATTCGAGTTACTTATGAAGTGGCGAAGAGTGTTTTAATGAGTAAAGATCGAATCTTTGATTGAAAATATCTTAATAAAAGTACATTTTATGTCATGAAACCTTTTTAATGCATATAGATTGAATCTTTGAAACAAAACAAGAGTTTGAATTTAAAATTATTCGTGTTACCTTGTAGTCGCGAAGAGTGTTTTAATGAGTATATGCTGAATCTTTAAATGAAAGTACGTCAATAAAGGTACCTTTTATGCCACTAGACCTTTTCAATGTATAAAGATTGAATCTTTGAAAGAAAATGAGGTTTTTGAGTTAAACTTATTCGAGTTCCAATTGACGTCCCGTAGAGTGTTTTACAGAGTAAAGATTGAATCTTTGAACGAAAATACCATAATAAAGGTACCTAGTATGTCATTAGACCTTTTTAATGTAAAAAGATTGAATCTCTGAAATGAAATGTTAGTTTAGAGATTAACTTATTCGAGTTACCTATGAAGTCGCGAATCGTGTTGTAATGACTAAATATTAAATCGTTGAATGAAAATATCTCAACAAATGAACCTATTATGTGACTAGACCTTTTTAATGTATAAAGATTGAATCTTTTAAAGAAAATGAGAGTTTTGAGTGAAACTTATTCGAGTTCCCTTTGACGTTCCGAAGAGTGTTTTACAGAGTATAGATTGAATCTTTGAATGAAAATACCTCAGTAGAGGTACCTTGTTTGTCACTAGACCTTTTTAAGGTAAAAAGAACGAATCTTTGAAAGAAAATGGGAGTTTTGAGATTAACTTATTCGAGTTATCTATGAAGTCGCGAAGCGTGTTTTAATGACTAAAATTTAAATCTTTGAATGAAAATATCTCAATAAAGGAACCTATTATATGACTAAACCTTATTAATGTATACAGATTGAATCTTTGAAAGAAAATGAGAGTTTTGAATGAAACTTATTCGAGTTCCTTTTAACGTCCCGAAGAGTGTTTTGATGAGTAAAAATAGAACATATGAATGAAAATACCTCAATAAGGGTACCTATTGTGTTACCAGACCTTTTTAATGCATAAACGTTGAATCTTTGAAAGAAAATAAAAGTATTGATTTAAACTTATTCGAGTTACTTATGAAGTGGCGAAGAGTGTTTTAATGAGTAAAGATCGAATCTTTGATTGAAAATATCTCAATAAAAGTACCTTTTATGTCATGAAACCTTTTTAATGCATATAGATTGAATCTTTGAAACAAAACAAGAGTTTGAATTTAAAATTATTCGTGTTACCTAGTAGTCGCGAAGAGTGTTTTAAAGAGTTTATGTTGAATCATTAAATGAAAGTACCTCAATAAAGGTACCTTTTATGTCACTAGACCTTTTCAATGTATAAAGATTGAATCTTTGAAAGAAAATGAGGTTTTTGAGTTAAACTTATTCGAGTTCCCTCTGACGTCCTGTAGAGTGTTATACAGAGTAAAGATTGAATCTTTGAACGAAAATACCTCAATAAAGGTATCTAGTTTGTCACTAGACCTTTTTAATGTAAAAAGATTTTATCTCTGAAAAAAATGATAGTTTAGAGATTAACTTATTCGAGTTACCTATGAAGTCGCGAATCGTGTTGTAATGACTAAATATTAAACCTTTGAATGAAAATATCTCAACAAAGGAACTTATTATGTGACTAGACCTTTTCAATGTATAAAGATTGAATCTTTTGAAGAAAATGAGAGTTTTGAGTGAAACTTATTCGAGTTCCCTTTGACGTCCCGAAGAGTGTCTTACAGAGTGTAGATTGAATCTTTGAATGAAAATACCACAGTAAAGGTACCTTGTATGTCACTAGACCTTTTTAATGTAAAAAGGTAGAATCTTTGAAAGAAAATGAGAGTTTTGAGATTAACTTATTCGAGTTATCTATGAAGTCGCGAAGCATGTTTTAATGACTAAAGATTAAGTCTTTGAATGGAAATATCTCAATAATGGAACCTATTATATTACTAAACCTTTTAAATGTATACAGATTGAATCTTCGAAAGAAAATGAGAGTTTTGAATGAAACTTATTCGAGTTCCTTTTGAAGTCCCGAAGAGTGTTTTAATAAGTAAAAATAGAATCTTTGAATGAAAATACCTCAATAAAGATACATTACCGGACCTTTTTAATGCATAAACGTTGAATCTTTGAAAGAAAATAAGTGTATTGATCTAAACTTTTTCGAGTTACTTATGAAGTGGCGAAGAGTGTTTTAATGCGTAAAGATCGAATCTTTGATTGAAAATATCTCAATAAAAGTACATTTTATGTCATTAAACCTTTTTAATGCATATAGATTGAATCTTTGAAACCAACCAAGAGTTTGAATTTAAAATTATTCGTGTTACCTAGTAGTCTCGAAGAGTGTTTTAATGTGTAGATGTTGAATCTTTAAATGAAAGTACCTCAATAAAGGTACCTTTTATGTCACTAGACCTTTTCAATGTATAAAGATTGAATCTTTGAAAGAAAATGAGGTTTTTGAGTAAAACTTATTCGAGTTCCCTTCGACGTCCGGTAGAGTGTTTTACAGAGTAAAGATTGAATCTTTGAACGAAAATACCTCAATAAAGGTACCTAGTTTGTCACTAGACCTTTTTAATGTAAAAAGATTGAATCTCTGAAAAAAAATGATAGTTTAGAGATTAACTTATTCGAGTTACCTATGAAGTCGCGAATCGTGTTGTAAGGACTAAATATTAAACCTTTGAATGAAAATATCTCAACAAAGGAACTTATTATGTGACTAGACCTTTTTAATGTATAAGGATTGAATCTTTTGAAGAAAATGAGAGTTTTAAGTGAAACTTATTCGAGTTCCCTTTGACGTCCCGAAGAGTGTCTTACAGAGTATAGATTGAATCTTTGAATGAAAATACCTCAGTAAAGGTACCTAGTATGTCACTAGACCTTTTTAATGTAAAAAGGTTGAATCTTTGAAAGAAAATGAGAGTTTTGAGATTAACTTATTCGAGTTATCTATGAAGTTGCGAAGCGTGTTTTAATGACTAAAGATTAAATCTTTGAATGAAAATACCTCAACAAAGGAACCTATTATATGACTAAACCTTTTTAATGTATACAGATTGAATCTTTGAAAGAAAATGAGAGTTTTGAATGAAACTTATTTGAGTTCCTTTTGACGTCCCGAAGAGTGTCTTAATGAGTAAAAATAGAACATATGAATGAAAATACCTCAATAAGGGTACCTATTGTGTTACCAGACCTTTTTAATGCATAAACGTTGAATCTTTGAAAGAAAATTAAAGTATTGATTTAAACTTATTCGAGTTACTTATGAAGTGGCGAAGAGTGTTTTAATGAGTAAAGATCGAATCTTTGATTGAAAATATCTTAATAAAAGTACATTTTATGTCATGAAACCTTTTTAATGCATATAGATTGAATCTTTGAAACAAAACAAGAGTTTGAATTTAAAATTATTCGTGTTACCTTGTAGTCGCGAAGAGTGTTTTAATGAGTATATGTTGAATCTTTAAATGAAAGTACGTCAATAAAGGTACCTTTTATGCCACTAGACCTTTTCAATGTATAAAGATTGAATCTTTGAAAGAAAATGAGGTTTTTGAGTTAAACTTATTCGAGTTCCAATTGACGTCCCGTAGAGTGTTTTACAGAGTAAAGATTGAATCTTTGAACGAAAATACCATAATAAAGGTACCTAGTATGTCATTAGACCTTTTTAATGTAAAAAGATTGAATCTCTGAAATGAAATGTTAGTTTAGAGATTAACTTATTCGAGTTACCTATGAAGTCGCGAATCGTGTTGTAATGACTAAATATTAAATCGTTGAATGAAAATATCTCAACAAATGAACCTATTATGTGACTAGACCTTTTTAATGTATAAAGATTGAATCTTTTAAAGAAAATGAGAGTTTTGAGTGAAACTTATTCGAGTTCCCTTTGACGTTCCGAAGAGTGTTTTACAGAGTATAAATTGAATCTTTGAATGAAAATACCTCAGTAGAGGTACCTTGTTTGTCACTAGACCTTTTTAAGGTAAAAAGAACGAATCTTTGAAAGAAAATGGGAGTTTTGAGATTAACTTATTCGAGTTATCTATGAAGTCGCGAAGCGTATTTTAATGACTAAAGATTAAATCTTTGAGTGAAAATATCTCAATAAAGGAACCTATTATATGACTAAACCTTATTAATGTATACAGATTGAATCTTTGAAAGAAAATGAGAGTTTTGAATGAAACTTATTCGAGTTCCTTTTAACGTCCCGAAGAGTGTTTTGATGAGTAAAAATAGAACATATGAATGAAAATACCTCAATAAGGGTACCTATTGTGTTACCAGACCTTTTTAATGCATAAACGTTGAATCTTTGAAAGAAAATAAAAGTATTGATTTAAACTTATTCGAGTTACTTATGAAGTGGCGAAGAGTGTTTTAATGAGTAAAGATCGAATCTTTGATTGAAAATATCTCAATAAAAGTACATTTTATGTCATTAAACCTTTTTAATGCATATAGATTGAATCTTTGAAACAAAACAAGAGTTTGAATTTAAAATTATTCGTGTTACCTAGTAGTCGCGAAGAGTGTTTTAATGAGTTTATGTTGAATCATTAAATGAAAGTACCTCAATAAAGGTACCTTTTATGTCACTAGACCTTTTCAATGTATAAAGATTGAATCTTTGAAAGAAAATGAGGTTTTTGAGTTAAACTTATTCGAGTTCCCTCTGTCGTCCCGTAGAGTGTTATACAGAGTAAAGATTGAATCTTTGAACGAAAATACCTCAATAAAGGTATCGAGTTTGTCACTAGACCTTTTTAATGTAAAAAGATTGAATCTCTGAAAAAAAATGATAGTTTAGAGATTAACTTATTCGAGTTACCTATGAAGTCGCGAATCGTGTTGTAATGACCAAATATTAAACCTTTGAATGAAAATATCTCAACAAAGGAACTTATTATGTGACTAGACCTTTTTAATGTATAAAGATTGAATCTTTTGAAGAAAATGAGAGTTTTGAGTGAAACTTATTCGAGTTCCCTTTGACGTCCCGAAGAGTGTCTTACAGAGTGTAGATTGAATCTTTGAATGAAAATACCACAGTAAAGGTACCTTGTATGTCACTAGACCTTTTTAATGTAAAAAGGTAGAATCTTTGAAAGAAAATGAGTTTTGAGATTAACTTATTCGAGTTATCTATGAAGTCGCGAAGCATGTTTTAATGACTAAAGATTAAGTCTTTGAATGGAAATATCTCAATAATGGAACCTATTATATTACTAAACCTTTTAAATGTATACAGATTGAATCTTCGAAAGAAAATGAGAGTTTTGAATGAAACTTATTCGAGTTCCTTTTGACGTCCCGAAGAGGGTTTTAATAAGTAAAAATAGAATCTTTGAATGAAAATACCTCAATAAAGATACATTACCGGACCTTTTTAATGCATAAACGTTGAATCTTTGAAAGAAAATAAGAGTATTGATCTAAACTTTTTCGAGTTACTTATGAAGTGGCGAAGAGTGTTTTAATGAGTAAAGATCGAATCTTTGATTGAAAATATCTCAATAAAAGTACATTTTATGTCATTAGACCTTTTTAATGCATATAGATTGAATCTTTGAAACCAAACAAGAGTTTGAATTTAAAATTATTCGTGTTACCTAGTAGTCTCGAAGAGTGTTTTAACGTGTAGATGTTGAATCTTTAAATGAAAGTACCTCAATAAAGGTACCTTTTATGTCACTAGACCTTTTCAATGTATAAAGATTGAATCTTTGAAAGAAAATGAGGTTTTTGAGTAAAACTTATTCGAGTACCCTTCGACGTCCCGTAGAGTGTTTTACAGAGTAAAGATTGAATCTTTGAACGAAAATACCTCAATAAAGGTACCTAGTTTGTCACTAGACCTTTTTAATGTAAAAAGATTGAATCTCTGAAAAAAAATGATAGTTTAGAGATTAACTTATTCGAGTTACCTATGAAGTCGCGAATCGTGTTGTAAGGACTAAATATTAAACCTTTGAATGAAAATATCTCAACAAAGGAACTTATTATGTGACTAGACCTTTTTAATGTATAAGGATTGAATCTTTTGAAGAAAATGAGAGTTTTGAGTGAAACTTATTCGAGTTCCCTTTGACGTCCCGAAGAGTGTCTTACAGAGTATAGTTTGAATCTTTGAATGAAAATACCTCAATAAAGGTACCTAGTATGTCACTAGACCTTTTTAATGTAAAAAGGTTGAATCTTTGAAAGAAAATGAGAGTTTTGAGATTAACTTATTCGAGTTATCTATGAAGTCGCGAAGCGTGTTTTAATGACTAAAGATTAAATCTTTGAATGAAAATACCTCAACAAAGGAACCATTTATATGACTAAACCTTTTTAATGTATACAGATTGAATCTTTGAAAGAAAATGAGAGTTTTGAATGAAACTTATTTGAGTTCCTTTTGACGTCCCGAAGAGTGTCTTAATGAGTAAAAATAGAATCTTTGAAAGAAAAGACCTCAATAAAGGTACATTAGCAGACCTTTTTAATGCATAAACGTTGAATCTTTGAAAGAAAATATGAGTATTGATTTGAACTTATTCGAGTTACTTATGAAGTGGCGAAGAGTGTTTTAAGGAGTAAAGATCGAATCTTTGATTGAAAAAATCTTAATAAAAGTACATTTTATGTCATGAAACCTTTTTAATGCATATAGATTGAATCTTTGAAACAAAACAAGAGTTTGAAGTTAAAATTATTCGTGTTACCTCGTAGTCGCGAAGAGTGTTTTAATGAGTATATGTTGAATCTTTAAATGAAAGTACGTCAATAAAGGTACCTTTTATGCCACTAGACCTTTTCAATGTATAAAGATTGAATCTTTGAAAGAAAATGAGGTTTTTGAGTTAAACTTATTCGAGTTCCAATTGACGTCCCGTAGAGTGTTTTACAGAGTAAAGATTGAATCTTTGAACGAAAATACCATAATAAAGGTACCTAGTATGTCACTAGACCTTTTTAATGTAAAAAGATTGAATCTCTGAAATGAAATGTTAGTTTAGAGATTAACTTATTCGAGTTACCTATGAAGTCGCGAATCGTGTTGTAATGACTAAATATTAAATCGTTGAATGAAAATGTCTCAACAAATGAACCTATTATGTGACTAGACCTTTTTAATGTATAAAGATTGAATCTTTTAAAGAAAATGAGAGTTTTGAGTGAAACTTATTCGAGTTCCCTTTGACGTTCCGAACAGTGTTTTACAGAGTATAGATTGAATCTTTGAATGAAAATACCTCAGTAGAGGTACCTTGTTTGTCACTAGACCTTTTTAAGGTAAAAAGAACGAATCTTTGAAAGAAAATGGGAGTTTTGAGATTAACTTATTCGAGTTATCTATGAAGTCGCGAAGCGTGTTTTAATGACTAAAGATTAAATCTTTGAATGAAAATACCTCAATAAAGGAACCTATTATATGACTAAACCTTATTAATGTATACAGATTGAATCTTTGAAAGAAAATGAGAGTTTTGAATGAAACTTATTCGAGTTCCTTTTAACGTCCCAAAGAGTGTTTTGATGAGTAAAAATAGAACATATGAATGAAAATACCTCAATAAGGGTACCTATTGTGTTACCAGACCTTTTTAATTCATAACGTTGAATCTTTGAAAGAAAATAAAAGTATTGATTTAAACTTATTCGAGTTACTTGTGAAGTGGCGAAGAGTGTTTTAATGAGTAAAGATCGAATCTTTGATTGAAAATATCTCAATAAAAGTACCTTTTATGTCATTAAACCTTTTTAATGCATATAGATTGAATCTTTGAAACAAAACAAGAGTTTGAATTTAAAATTATTCGTGTTACCTAGTAGTCGCGAAGAGTGTTTTAATGAGTTTATGTTGAATCATTAAATGAAAGTACCTCAATAAAGGTACCTTTTATGTCACTAGACCTTTTCAATGTTTAAAGATTGAATCTTTGAAAGAAAATGAGGTTTTTGAGTTAAACTTATTCGAGTTCCCTCTGATGTCCCGTAGAGTGTTATACAGAGTAAAGATTGAATCTTTGAACGAAAATACCTCAATAAAGGTATCTAGTTTGTCACTAGACCTTTTTTAATGTAAAAAGATTGAATCTCTGAAAAAAAATGATAGTTTAGAGATTAACTTATTCGAGTTACCTATGAAGTCGCGAATCGTGTTGTAATGACTAAATATTAAACCTTTGAATGAAAATATCTCAACAAAGGAACTTATTATGTGACTAGACCTTTTTAATGTATAAAGATTGAATCTTTTGAAGAAAATGAGAGTTTTGAGTGAAACTTATTCGAGTTCCCTTTGACGTCCCGAAGAGTGTCTTACAGAGTGTAGATTGAATCTTTGAATGAAAATACCACAGTAAAGGTACCTTGTATGTCACTAGACCTTTTTAATGTAAAAAGGTAGAATCTTTGAAAGAAAATGACAGTTTTGAGATTAACTTATTCGAGTTATCTATGAAGTCGCGAAGCATGTTTTAATGACTAAAGATTAAGTCTTTGAATGGAAATATCTCAATAATGGAACCTATTATATTACTAAACCTTTTAAATGTATACAGATTGAATCTTCGAAAAAAAATGAGAGTTTTGAATGAAACTTATTCGAGTTCCTTTTGACGTCCCGAAGAGTGTTTTAATAAGTAAAAATAGAATCTTTGAATGAAAATACCTCAATAAAGATACATTACCGGACCTTTTTAATGCATAAACGTTGAATCTTTGAAAGAAAATAAGAGTATTGATCTAAACTTTTTCGAGTTACTTATGAAGTGGCGAAGAGTGTTTTAATGAGTAAAGATCGAATCTTTGATTGAAAATATCTCAATAAAAGTACATTTTATGTCATTAAACCTTTTTAATGCATATAGATTGAATCTTTGAAACCAAACAAGAGTTTGAATTTAAAATTATTCGTGTTACCTAGTAGTCTCGAAGAGTGTTTTAATGTGTAGATGTTGAATCTTTAAATGAAAGTACCTCAATAAAGGTACCTTTTATGTCACTAGACCTTTTCAATGTATAAAGATTGAATCTTTGAAAGAAAATGAGGTTTTTGAGTAAAACTTATTCGAGTTCCCTTCGACGTCCGGTAGAGTGTTTTACAGAGTAAAGATTGAATCTTTGAACGAAAATACCTCAATAAAGGTACCTAGTTTGTCACTAGACCTTTTTAATGTAAAAAGATTGAATCTCTGAAAAAAAATGATAGTTTAGAGATTAACTTATTCGAGTTACCTATGAAGTCGCGAATCGTGTTGTAAGGACTAAATATTAAACCTTTGAATGAAAATATCTCAACAAAGGAACTTATTATGTGACTAGACCTTTTTAATGTATAAGGATTGAATCTTTTGAAGAAAATGAGAGTTTTGAGTGAAACTTATTCGAGTTCCCTTTGACGTCCCGAAGAGTGTCTTACAGAGTATAGATTGAATCTTTGAATGAAAATACCTCAGTAAAGGTACCTAGTATGTCACTAGACCTTTTTAATGTAAAAAGGTTGAATCTTTGAAAGAAAATGAGAGTTTTGAGATTAACTTATTCGAGTTATCTATGAAGTCGCAAAGCGTGTTTTAATGACTAAAGATTAAATCTTTGAATGAAAATACCTCAACAAAGGAACCTATTATATGACTAAACCTTTTTAATGTATACAGATTGAATCTTTGAAAGAAAATGAGAGTTTTGAATGAAACTTATTTGAGTTCCTTTTGACGTCCCGAAGAGTGTCTTAATGAGTAAAAATAGAATCTTTGAAAGAAAAGACCTCAATAAAGGTACATTACCAGACCTTTTTAATGCATAAACGTTGAATCTTTGAAAGAAAATATGAGTATTGATTTGAACTTATTCGAGTTACTTATGAAGTGGCGAAGAGTGTTTTAAGGAGTAAAGATCGAATCTTTGATTGAAAAAATCTTAATAAAAGTACATTTTATGTCATGAAACCTTTTTAATGCATATAGATTGAATCTTTGAAACAAAACAAGAGTTTGAATTTAAAATTATTCGTGTTACCTTGTAGTCGCGAAGAGTGTTTTAATGAGTATATGTTGAATCTTTAAATGAAAGTACGTCAATAAAGGTACCTTTTATGCCACTAGACCTTTTCAATGTATAAAGATTGAATCTTTGAAAGAAAATGAGGTTTTTGAGTTAAACTTATTCGAGTTCCAATTGACGTCCCGTAGAGTGTTTTACAGAGTAAAGATTGAATCTTTGAACGAAAATACCATAATAAAGGTACCTAGTATGTCACTAGACCTTTTTAATGTAAAAAGATTGAATCTCTGAAATGAAATGTTGGTTTAGAGATTAACTTATTCGAGTTACCTATGAAGTCGCGAATCGTGTTGTAATGACTAAATATTAAATCGTTGAATGAAAATATCTCAACAAATGAACCTATTATGTGACTAGACCTTTTTAATGTATAAAGATTGAATCTTTTAAAGAAAATGAGAGTTTTGAGTGAAACTTATTCGAGTTCCCTTTGACGTTCCGAAGAGTGTTTTACAGAGTATAGATTGAATCTTTGAATGAAAATACCTCAGTAGAGGTACCTTGTTTGTCACTAGACCTTTTTAAGGTAAAAAGAACGAATCTTTGAAAGAAAATGGGAGTTTTGAGATTAACTTATTCGAGTTATCTATGAAGTCGCGAAGCGTGTTTTAATGACTAAAGATTAAATCTTTGAATGAAAATACCTCAATAAAGGAACCTATTATATGACTAAACCTTATTAATGTATACAGATTGAATCTTTGAAAGAAAATGAGAGTTTTGAATGAAACTTATTCGAGTTCCTTTTAACGTCCCGAAGAGTGTTTTGATGAGTAAAAATAGAACATATGAATGAAAATACCTCAATAAGGGTACCTATTGTGTTACCAGACCTTTTTAATGCATAAACGTTGAATCTTTGAAAGAAAATAAAAGTATTGATTTAAACTTATTCGAGTTACTTATGAAGTGGCGAAGAGTGTTTTAATGAGTAAAGATCGAATCTTTGATTGAAAATATCTCAATAAAAGTACCTTTTATGTCATTAAACCTTTTTAATGCAGATAGATTGAATCTTTGAAACAAAACAAGAGTTTGAATTTAAAATTATTCGTGTTACCTAGTAGTCGCGAAGAGTGTTTTAATGAGTTTATGTTGAATCATTAAATGAAAGTACCTCAATAAAGGTACCTTTTATGTCACTAGACCTTTTCAATGTATAAAGATTGAATCTTTGAAAGAAAATGAGGTTTTTGAGTTAAACTTATTCGAGTTCCCTCTGACGTCCCGTAGAGTGTTATACAGAGTAAAGATTGAATCTTTGAACGAAAATACCTCAATAAAGGTATCTAGTTTGTCACTAGACCTTTTTAATGTAAAAAGATTGAATCTCTGAAAAAAAATGATAGTTTAGATATTAACTTATTCGAGTTACCTATGAAGTCGCGAATCGTGTTGTAATGACTAAATATTAAACCTTTGAATGAAAATATCTCAACAAAGGAACTTATTATGTGACTAGACCTTTTTAATGTATAAAGATTGAATCTTTTGAAGAAAATGAGAGTTTTGAGTGAAACTTATTCGAGTTCCCTTTGACGTCCCGAAGAGTGTCTTACAGAGTGTAGATTGAATCTTTGAATGAAAATACCACAGTAAAGGTACCTTGTATGTCACTAGACCTTTTTAATGTAAAAAGGTAGAATCTTTGAAAGAAAATGAGAGTTTTGAGATTAACTTATTCGAGTTATCTATGAAGTCGCGAAGCATGTTTTAATGACTAAAGATTAAGTCTTTGAATGGAAATATCTCAATAATGGAACCTATTATATTACTAAACCTTTTAAATGTATACAGATTGAATCTTCGAAAAAAAATGAGAGTTTTGAATGAAACTTATTCGAGTTCCTTTTGACGTCCCGAAGAGTGTTTTAATAAGTAAAAATAGAATCTTTGAATGAAAATACCTCAATAAAGATACATTACCGGACCTTTTTAATGCATAAACGTTGAATCTTTGAAAGAAAATAAGAGTATTGATCTAAACTTTTTCGAGTTACTTATGAAGTGGCGAAGAGTGTTTTAATGAGTAAAGATCGAATCTTTGATTGAAAATATCTCAATAAAAGTACATTTTATGTCATTAAACCTTTTTAATGCATATAGATTGAATCTTTGAAACCAAACAAGAGTTTGAATTTAAAATTATTCGTGTTACCTAGTAGTCTCGAAGAGTGTTTTAATGTGTAGATGTTGAATCTTTAAATGAAAGTACCTCAATAAAGGTACCTTTTATGTCACTAGACCTTTTCAATGTATAAAGATTGAATCTTTGAAAGAAAATGAGGTTTTTGAGTAAAACTTATTCGAGTTCCCTTCGACGTCCGGTAGAGTGTTTTACAGAGTAAAGATTGAATCTTTGAACGAAAATACCTCAATAAAGGTACCTAGTTTGTCACTAGACCTTTTTAATGTAAAAAGATTGAATCTCTGAAAAAAAATGATAGTTTAGAGATTATCTTATTCGAGTTACCTATGAAGTCGCGAATCGTGTTGTAAGGACTAAATATTAAACCTTTGAATGAAAATATCTCAACAAAGGAACTTATTATGTGACTAGACCTTTTTAATGTATAAGGATTGAATCTTTTGAAGAAAATGAGAGTTTTGAGTGAAACTTATTCGAGTTCCCTTTGACGTCCCGAAGAGTGTCTTACAGAGTATAGATTGAATCTTTGAATGAAAATACCTCAGTAAAGGTACCTAGTATGTCACTAGACCTTTTTAATGTAAAAAGGTTGAATCTTTGAAAGAAAATGAGAGTTTTGAGATTAACTTATTCGAGTTATCTATGAAGTCGCAAAGCGTGTTTTAATGACTAAAGATTAAATCTTTGAATGAAAATACCTCAACAAAGGAACCTATTATATGACTAAACCTTTTTAATGTATACAGATTGAATCTTTGAAAGAAAATGAGAGTTTTGAATGAAACTTATTTGAGTTCCTTTTGACGTCCCGAAGAGTGTCTTAATGAGTAAAAATAGAATCTTTGAAAGAAAAGACCTCAATAAAGGTACATTACCAGACCTTTTTAATGCATAAACGTTGAATCTTTGAAAGAAAATATGAGTATTGATTTGAACTTATTCGAGTTACTTATGAAGTGGCGAAGAGTGTTTTAAGGAGTAAAGATCGAATCTTTGATTGAAAAAATCTTAATAAAAGTACATTTTATGTCATGAAACCTTTTTAATGCATATAGATTGAATCTTTGAAACAAAACAAGAGTTTGAATTTAAAATTATTCGTGTTACCTTGTAGTCGCGAAGAGTGTTTTAATGAGTATATGTTGAATCTTTAAATGAAAGTACGTCAATAAAGGTACCTTTTATGCCACTAGACCTTTTCAATGTATAAAGATTGAATCTTTGAAAGAAAATGAGGTTTTTGAGTTAAACTTATTCGAGTTCCAATTGACGTCCCGTAGAGTGTTTTACAGAGTAAAGATTGAATCTTTGAACGAAAATACCATAATAAAGGTACCTAGTATGTCACTAGACCTTTTTAATGTAAAAAGATTGAATCTCTGAAATGAAATGTTGGTTTAGAGATTAACTTATTCGAGTTACCTATGAAGTCGCGAATCGTGTTGTAATGACTAAATATTAAATCGTTGAATGAAAATATCTCAACAAATGAACCTATTATGTGACTAGACCTTTTTAATGTATAAAGATTGAATCTTTTAAAGAAAATGAGAGTTTTGAGTGAAACTTATTCGAGTTCCCTTTGACGTTCCGAAGAGTGTTTTACAGAGTATAGATTGAATCTTTGAATGAAAATACCTCAGTAGAGGTACCTTGTTTGTCACTAGACCTTTTTAAGGTAAAAAGAACGAATCTTTGAAAGAAAATGGGAGTTTTGAGATTAACTTATTCGAGTTATCTATGAAGTCGCGAAGCGTGTTTTAATGACTAAAGATTAAATCTTTGAATGAAAATACCTCAATAAAGGAACCTATTATATGACTAAACCTTATTAATGTATACAGATTGAATCTTTGAAAGAAAATGAGAGTTTTGAATGAAACTTATTCGAGTTCCTTTTAACGTCCCGAAGAGTGTTTTGATGAGTAAAAATAGAACATATGAATGAAAATACCTCAATAAGGGTACCTATTGTGTTACCAGACCTTTTTAATGCATAAACGTTGAATCTTTGAAAGAAAATAAAAGTATTGATTTAAACTTATTCGAGTTACTTATGAAGTGGCGAAGAGTGTTTTAATGAGTAAAGATCGAATCTTTGATTGAAAATATCTCAATAAAAGTACCTTTTATGTCATTAAACCTTTTTAATGCAGATAGATTGAATCTTTGAAACAAAACAAGAGTTTGAATTTAAAATTATTCGTGTTACCTAGTAGTCGCGAAGAGTGTTTTAATGAGTTTATGTTGAATCATTAAATGAAAGTACCTCAATAAAGGTACCTTTTATGTCACTAGACCTTTTCAATGTATAAAGATTGAATCTTTGAAAGAAAATGAGGTTTTTGAGTTAAACTTATTCGAGTTCCCTCTGACGTCCCGTAGAGTGTTATACAGAGTAAAGATTGAATCTTTGAACGAAAATACCTCAATAAAGGTATCTAGTTTGTCACTAGACCTTTTTAATGTAAAAAGATTGAATCTCTGAAAAAAAATGATAGTTTAGATATTAACTTATTCGAGTTACCTATGAAGTCGCGAATCGTGTTGTAATGACTAAATATTAAACCTTTGAATGAAAATATCTCAACAAAGGAACTTATTATGTGACTAGACCTTTTTAATGTATAAAGATTGAATCTTTTGAAGAAAATGAGAGTTTTGAGTGAAACTTATTCGAGTTCCCTTTGACGTCCCGAAGAGTGTCTTACAGAGTGTAGATTGAATCTTTGAATGAAAATACCACAGTAAAGGTACCTTGTATGTCACTAGACCTTTTTAATGTAAAAAGGTAGAATCTTTGAAAGAAAATGAGAGTTTTGAGATTAACTTATTCGAGTTATCTATGAAGTCGCGAAGCATGTTTTAATGACTAAAGATTAAGTCTTTGAATGGAAATATCTCAATAATGGAACCTATTATATTACTAAACCTTTTAAATGTATACAGATTGAATCTTCGAAAAAAAATGAGAGTTTTGAATGAAACTTATTCGAGTTCCTTTTGACGTCCCGAAGAGTGTTTTAATAAGTAAAAATAGAATCTTTGAATGAAAATACCTCAATAAAGATACATTACCGGACCTTTTTAATGCATAAACGTTGAATCTTTGAAAGAAAATAAGAGTATTGATCTAAACTTTTTCGAGTTACTTATGAAGTGGCGAAGAGTGTTTTAATGAGTAAAGATCGAATCTTTGATTGAAAATATCTCAATAAAAGTACATTTTATGTCATTAAACCTTTTTAATGCATATAGATTGAATCTTTGAAACCAAACAAGAGTTTGAATTTAAAATTATTCGTGTTACCTAGTAGTCTCGAAGAGTGTTTTAATGTGTAGATGTTGAATCTTTAAATGAAAGTACCTCAATAAAGGTACCTTTTATGTCACTAGACCTTTTCAATGTATAAAGATTGAATCTTTGAAAGAAAATGAGGTTTTTGAGTAAAACTTATTCGAGTTCCCTTCGACGTCCGGTAGAGTGTTTTACAGAGTAAAGATTGAATCTTTGAACGAAAATACCTCAATAAAGGTACCTAGTTTGTCACTAGACCTTTTTAATGTAAAAAGATTGAATCTCTGAAAAAAAATGATAGTTTAGAGATTATCTTATTCGAGTTACCTATGAAGTCGCGAATCGTGTTGTAAGGACTAAATATTAAACCTTTGAATGAAAATATCTCAACAAAGGAACTTATTATGTGACTAGACCTTTTTAATGTATAAGGATTGAATCTTTTGAAGAAAATGAGAGTTTTGAGTGAAACTTATTCGAGTTCCCTTTGACGTCCCGAAGAGTGTCTTACAGAGTATAGATTGAATCTTTGAATGAAAATACCTCAGTAAAGGTACCTAGTATGTCACTAGACCTTTTTAATGTAAAAAGGTTGAATCTTTGAAAGAAAATGAGAGTTTTGAGATTAACTTATTCGAGTTATCTATGAAGTCGCAAAGCGTGTTTTAATGACTAAAGATTAAATCTTTGAATGAAAATACCTCAACAAAGGAACCTATTATATGACTAAACCTTTTTAATGTATACAGATTGAATCTTTGAAAGAAAATGAGAGTTTTGAATGAAACTTATTTGAGTTCCTTTTGACGTCCCGAAGAGTGTCTTAATGAGTAAAAATAGAATCTTTGAAAGAAAAGACCTCAATAAAGGTACATTACCAGACCTTTTTAATGCATAAACGTTGAATCTTTGAAAGAAAATATGAGTATTGATTTGAACTTATTCGAGTTACTTATGAAGTGGCGAAGAGTGTTTTAAGGAGTAAAGATCGAATCTTTGATTGAAAAAATCTTAATAAAAGTACATTTTATGTCATGAAACCTTTTTAATGCATATAGATTGAATCTTTGAAACAAAACAAGAGTTTGAATTTAAAATTATTCGTGTTACCTTGTAGTCGCGAAGAGTGTTTTAATGAGTATATGTTGAATCTTTAAATGAAAGTACGTCAATAAAGGTACCTTTTATGCCACTAGACCTTTTCAATGTATAAAGATTGAATCTTTGAAAGAAAATGAGGTTTTTGAGTTAAACTTATTCGAGTTCCAATTGACGTCCCGTAGAGTGTTTTACAGAGTAAAGATTGAATCTTTGAACGAAAATACCATAATAAAGGTACCTAGTATGTCACTAGACCTTTTTAATGTAAAAAGATTGAATCTCTGAAATGAAATGTTGGTTTAGAGATTAACTTATTCGAGTTACCTATGAAGTCGCGAATCGTGTTGTAATGACTAAATATTAAATCGTTGAATGAAAATATCTCAACAAATGAACCTATTATGTGACTAGACCTTTTTAATGTATAAAGATTGAATCTTTTAAAGAAAATGAGAGTTTTGAGTGAAACTTATTCGAGTTCCCTTTGACGTTCCGAAGAGTGTTTTACAGAGTATAGATTGAATCTTTGAATGAAAATACCTCAGTAGAGGTACCTTGTTTGTCACTAGACCTTTTTAAGGTAAAAAGAACGAATCTTTGAAAGAAAATGGGAGTTTTGAGATTAACTTATTCGAGTTATCTATGAAGTCGCGAAGCGTGTTTTAATGACTAAAGATTAAATCTTTGAATGAAAATACCTCAATAAAGGAACCTATTATATGACTAAACCTTATTAATGTATACAGATTGAATCTTTGAAAGAAAATGAGAGTTTTGAATGAAACTTATTCGAGTTCCTTTTAACGTCCCGAAGAGTGTTTTGATGAGTAAAAATAGAACATATGAATGAAAATACCTCAATAAGGGTACCTATTGTGTTACCAGACCTTTTTAATGCATAAACGTTGAATCTTTGAAAGAAAATAAAAGTATTGATTTAAACTTATTCGAGTTACTTATGAAGTGGCGAAGAGTGTTTTAATGAGTAAAGATCGAATCTTTGATTGAAAATATCTCAATAAAAGTACCTTTTATGTCATTAAACCTTTTTAATGCAGATAGATTGAATCTTTGAAACAAAACAAGAGTTTGAATTTAAAATTATTCGTGTTACCTAGTAGTCGCGAAGAGTGTTTTAATGAGTTTATGTTGAATCATTAAATGAAAGTACCTCAATAAAGGTACCTTTTATGTCACTAGACCTTTTCAATGTATAAAGATTGAATCTTTGAAAGAAAATGAGGTTTTTGAGTTAAACTTATTCGAGTTCCCTCTGACGTCCCGTAGAGTGTTATACAGAGTAAAGATTGAATCTTTGAACGAAAATACCTCAATAAAGGTATCTAGTTTGTCACTAGACCTTTTTAATGTAAAAAGATTGAATCTCTGAAAAAAAATGATAGTTTAGATATTAACTTATTCGAGTTACCTATGAAGTCGCGAATCGTGTTGTAATGACTAAATATTAAACCTTTGAATGAAAATATCTCAACAAAGGAACTTATTATGTGACTAGACCTTTTTAATGTATAAAGATTGAATCTTTTGAAGAAAATGAGAGTTTTGAGTGAAACTTATTCGAGTTCCCTTTGACGTCCCGAAGAGTGTCTTACAGAGTGTAGATTGAATCTTTGAATGAAAATACCACAGTAAAGGTACCTTGTATGTCACTAGACCTTTTTAATGTAAAAAGGTAGAATCTTTGAAAGAAAATGAGAGTTTTGAGATTAACTTATTCGAGTTATCTATGAAGTCGCGAAGCATGTTTTAATGACTAAAGATTAAGTCTTTGAATGGAAATATCTCAATAATGGAACCTATTATATTACTAAACCTTTTAAATGTATACAGATTGAATCTTCGAAAAAAAATGAGAGTTTTGAATGAAACTTATTCGAGTTCCTTTTGACGTCCCGAAGAGTGTTTTAATAAGTAAAAATAGAATCTTTGAATGAAAATACCTCAATAAAGATACATTACCGGACCTTTTTAATGCATAAACGTTGAATCTTTGAAAGAAAATAAGAGTATTGATCTAAACTTTTTCGAGTTACTTATGAAGTGGCGAAGAGTGTTTTAATGAGTAAAGATCGAATCTTTGATTGAAAATATCTCAATAAAAGTACATTTTATGTCATTAAACCTTTTTAATGCATATAGATTGAATCTTTGAAACCAAACAAGAGTTTGAATTTAAAATTATTCGTGTTACCTAGTAGTCTCGAAGAGTGTTTTAATGTGTAGATGTTGAATCTTTAAATGAAAGTACCTCAATAAAGGTACCTTTTATGTCACTAGACCTTTTCAATGTATAAAGATTGAATCTTTGAAAGAAAATGAGGTTTTTGAGTAAAACTTATTCGAGTTCCCTTCGACGTCCGGTAGAGTGTTTTACAGAGTAAAGATTGAATCTTTGAACGAAAATACCTCAATAAAGGTACCTAGTTTGTCACTAGACCTTTTTAATGTAAAAAGATTGAATCTCTGAAAAAAAATGATAGTTTAGAGATTAACTTATTCGAGTTACCTATGAAGTCGCGAATCGTGTTGTAAGGACTAAATATTAAACCTTTGAATGAAAATATCTCAACAAAGGAACTTATTATGTGACTAGACCTTTTTAATGTATAAGGATTGAATCTTTTGAAGAAAATGAGAGTTTTGAGTGAAACTTATTCGAGTTCCCTTTGACGTCCCGAAGAGTGTCTTACAGAGTATAGATTGAATCTTTGAATGAAAATACCTCAGTAAAGGTACCTAGTATGTCACTAGACCTTTTTAATGTAAAAAGGTTGAATCTTTGAAAGAAAATGAGAGTTTTGAGATTAACTTATTCGAGTTATCTATGAAGTCGCAAAGCGTGTTTTAATGACTAAAGATTAAATCTTTGAATGAAAATACCTCAACAAAGGAACCTATTATATGACTAAACCTTTTTAATGTATACAGATTGAATCTTTGAAAGAAAATGAGAGTTTTGAATGAAACTTATTTGAGTTCCTTTTGACGTCCCGAAGAGTGTCTTAATGAGTAAAAATAGAATCTTTGAAAGAAAAGACCTCAATAAAGGTACATTACCAGACCTTTTTAATGCATAAACGTTGAATCTTTGAAAGAAAATATGAGTATTGATTTGAACTTATTCGAGTTACTTATGAAGTGGCGAAGAGTGTTTTAAGGAGTAAAGATCGAATCTTTGATTGAAAAAATCTTAATAAAAGTACATTTTATGTCATGAAACCTTTTTAATGCATATAGATTGAATCTTTGAAACAAAACAAGAGTTTGAATTTAAAATTATTCGTGTTACCTTGTAGTCGCGAAGAGTGTTTTAATGAGTATATGTTGAATCTTTAAATGAAAGTACGTCAATAAAGGTACCTTTTATGCCACTAGACCTTTTCAATGTATAAAGATTGAATCTTTGAAAGAAAATGAGGTTTTTGAGTTAAACTTATTCGAGTTCCAATTGACGTCCCGTAGAGTGTTTTACAGAGTAAAGATTGAATCTTTGAACGAAAATACCATAATAAAGGTACCTAGTATGTCACTAGACCTTTTTAATGTAAAAAGATTGAATCTCTGAAATGAAATGTTGGTTTAGAGATTAACTTATTCGAGTTACCTATGAAGTCGCGAATCATGTTGTAATGACTAAATATTAAATCGTTGAATGAAAATATCTCAACAAATGAACCTATTATGTGACTAGACCTTTTTAATGTATAAAGATTGAATCTTTTAAAGAAAATGAGAGTTTTGAGTGAAACTTATTCGAGTTCCCTTTGACGTTCCGAAGAGTATTTTACAGAGTATAGATTGAATCTTTGAATGAAAATACCTCAGTAGAGGTACCTTGTTTGTCACTAGACCTTTTTAAGGTAAAAAGAACGAATCTTTGAAAGAAAATGGGAGTTTTGAGATTAACTTATTCGAGTTATCTATGAAGTCGCGAAGTGTGTTTTAATGACTAAAGATTAAATCTTTGAATGAAAATACCTCAATAAAGGAACCTATTATATGACTAAACCTTATTAATGTATACAGATTGAATCTTTGAAAGAAAATGAGAGTTTTGAATGAAACTTATTCGAGTTCCTTTTAACGTCCCGAAGAGTGTTTTGATGAGTAAAAATAGAACATATGAATGAAAATACCTCAATAAGGGTACCTATTGTGTTACCAGACCTTTTTAATGCATAAACGTTGAATCTT